>NC_134887.1:21597742-21805242 GCF_041734735.1 Babylonia areolata
CACCCCTAACCTACACAAACATACACACCACACACCCATCTCCACACAAGCACTCAGCCCCCTTCCCCCATGTCATGTCTGTTCTACTTTCTATCGTTATTAATGTAGGTGTGTATATCTGTTCATTGCAATGGGAAGTCATTTAAAGTTTAGTCTTTTGTGAAGGACGATGGCTTTCAAACTAGGAGGCAAAATTGCACTAGCTCTTAGTGCTGCAGCCTTGGGAGCTGGCGGGCCTTTGGAAACCATCCCCAACGCCGACGGTCCTGAAACCCTCTTGGCCGAGAGAGAAGGGGTGTAACTTGGGCAAGACACTCACCGCTATGATCAAATTCTAGCCCAGATAGTCGGGACAGCAGTTGCCTCCTCTGCTGTTCTGATGGTCATAGTCGGACACGACTGACAGTGTATCTGTCATAATGTGACATTTGAGTAACAGAAGTGAAACCAATGGCAGGCTGACTGACCGGTGACGTTTTTCTCCAGCACGTTGTCGATGACGGGGTCGATGTACTCGTCGACGTCCTGGAAGAGGAAGGGGAAGCCGTACTTGATGGCCATCTCCAGCTGCTTCAGGAAGTCATGGTCGTTGAACGTGCACACCTGCCCGTCACACACACACACACACACACACACATACACACACACACACACACACACAATCTAAGTATCAATCTAAATCTTGTTAAGTATGTGCAAATTATCTAGCAGAAGTATGTGTGTGTATGTATGCGGGGTGTGTGGTGCGTGTGTGTGTGTTGTGTTGTGTTGTGTGTGTGTGTGTGTGTGTGTGTGTGAGTGTGTGTGTGTGTGTGTGTGTGTGTGTGTGTGTGTGTGTGTGTGTGTGTGTGTGTGTGACTGAGAACAAACCAGTGACATCAAATAAATCTAATTTATCACCTGCCTTTATGGGGTACATCTATCATCCACAAAAGTTTTATTCTTAATTCAAGATTTTTTGAAAAAAATGCCACAAATGGTTTCTTCTTCTTCTTTTTGTCTTCTTCTTTGTTCGTGGGCTGCAACTCCAACAGTCACTCGTATGTACATGAGTGGGCTTTTACGTGTATAACCGTTTTTACCCCGCCATGTGTGCAGCCATACTCCGTTTTCGGAGGTGTGAATGCTGGGTGTGTTATTGTTTCTATAACCCACCGAACGCTGACATGAATTACAGGGTCTTTACCGTGCGTGTTTGATCTCAGGCACAAGGAGGTCTGCACATATGTTGACCTGGGTGATGGGAAAAATCTCCACCCTTTATACACCAGGCGTTGTTACCGAGATTCGAACCCGGGACCCTCAGATTGAAAGTTCAACGCTTTAACCACTCGGCTATTGCGCCTGTCAATTAAAGTAGGATGCAGCTATTATCTACCGGCTATATCGCAATCCAATCAATACCATTCAAAATCCATTAGCTTTATCGAAAACAGTGCCACCCATAAACCGCTGCAGCCAGGCAGACTTGACTGTTTCCAATATGCTCTCCACAAAACCTGAGAACATTTGTTGCGCTGTCCGCAGTGAATGTGGCAGTGAAAGGAGGTCCGGGGCCAGGTCAGCCTACCTTCAGGTTGTTCTTAGCCTCCTTGGTCTTGATCCACTTGAGGGCCTGCTGCTGAGGGTCGATGCACAGAGGGAAGCGGGAGGCCCGGGTGGTCAGGATTCCGTTCTGGATGGACAGCTCGTCCGGTGGCAACCCTTCCGACGTCCACCTGCACACACACACACACACACACACACACGCACACACGACATACACACCCAAGAGTACAGCCATAAGTTGGTTGTGGGTAACAATGTTTTGTATAGTCTCTTGCACACGTCTGGGTTATTGCCTATGTGTGCACTGGGTTATGCTGCTGTCTGGAAGTTTTAGTGGAGCGCATATAGATGCTGTGACGCCTCCTTGAGAAATTGAAAGTAAAACTACGTGTGTGTGTTTCAGCATTCTTCTTTGTGTACCACATACACACACACACACACGTGTGTGTGTGTGTGTGTGTGTGTGTGTGTGTGTGTGTGTGTGTGTGTGAGAGAGAGAGAGAGAGAGAGAGGGAGGGAGAGAGAGAGAGAGAGAGAGAGAGAGAGAGAGAGAGAGAGAGAGAGAGAGAGAGAGAGAGAGAGAGAGAGAAAACGTCGCTCACGGTTTATACAAAGATTAACAACCATTTAATGGGCACACCCCTCCCCCACCCCGCCGCCACGTTACTGTAATCCCATACTTGCTAAACACGCCAGAAAGTGTCTGGAGCTGGGAAGGTCACAAGACAAAAAAGCTGCCCCCTCACTTGCTGATCTCCACGTCGTTGGTAAGGAGGCTCTCCAGCCTGAAGGGGTCGGACATGGGCACCTCACGGGCCCGGAGGTCGCCCACCCAGTCCGTGTAGACCAGCTTGTCCCGGTACTCCCAGCTGAAGGCGCCCACGTAGCTGAGGAAGGCGGCGCACACCATGCAGTCGCCCAGCAGCTGAATCCGGGACTTCTTCAGAGACTTGAGCTCCGCGTTCCACCTGACAGGCACATCACAGTGGTGTGCTGGTGCTAGGGGGGAACTGACGGCTGTTTGAATGGTGTGCTCAGGGTCGGAAGAAGAAAAGTAAGGAATCAAGCCTGTATGTATCATGCGTAAGATCTGGTGCATGTACCAGCAAGTAAGTAAGCGCACGCACACTCACACACATACATGCACACATGCGCGCGTGCGCACACACACACACACACACACACACACGAACACACACACACACACACACACACACACACACACACACACAAGCGCCTGTGCGCGCAAACACACACACAACGTAGTGGAAAGAGGGAAAGAATCCCAGACAGACTGACAGGCATGCATTTAGACGCTGACATGTATTCCCCTGTTGAAGACAACGCTGATATCTTGTAATCAACTAACACACATACACGAACGAAACAAAAAGACAAACAGACAAACAGACAGGGTAGGCCGCCCGGTCCCAACACCGCCGTTCCAAGTTGCGGGACGAAGGAAGACAGGGTGGCACCTACCTGACACTCTCAGAGCCCAGGCCGGACATGAGCTTCTCGGCAGCCACCAGTCTCCTGAGCATGACGCGTTCCTCCTCCTCCAGGGCCTGCTTCTCTGCCATGGCCTCCTCGTACTTCTTGTTCAGCTCGTTCAGCTGGGCCTCCAGGCCGTTGATCTCCTTCGTGATCCGCTCCAGGTCCCGCTTGGCCATGTTGAACGTGCGCTCCAGGTTGGCCACCTGTGGCATGATCATACGTAGGATAGTCGTGTCCTCCGGCTTTGACAATCAGAACAGCAGAGGGGGCAACTGCTGTCCCGACTATCTGGGCTACAACGTGATTATAGTGGAGAGTGTCTTGCCCAAGTTACATCCACACTCTCTCGGCCAAGAGGGTTTAAGGACAGTCGGCGTTGGGATCGTTCCCAAAGGCCAACTAGCTCCCTTGGCTGCAGCACAAAGAGCAAGTGCAATTTTGCCTCCTAGTTTGAGAGTCATAATAAGCTGTAAATGTTTTCCCACTGCAATGGAGAAACCACTGATAACACAGCTCTCACTTTGCTGTTGGCCCAGCATGATAATGTAATAATAACATAATGATAATCATAATAATAATAATCAACATCATCATCATCATAATAATGGGCACTTACATAGCACTTGACCTGCGGCCCAATGCGCATTTAACAATACATGTGGTATGAATAAGACACGAGAATGTAGTGATAACTGTGAAGATACAGAAACGGTAAAAATATAGTATTAAAAAGCAACACAGTGTGACATCACTCACAACTCACGCCCCTCACTACCACCATCCTCCACACACACACACACACACACACACATCAACGCACATACAGGCACAATGACGGTCTTGTTGGAGAAGCATACATAATTTGAAATATTATTTGAACAAATGTTTTACGGTTAGACTGGAAAGATCTAACAGTGAAACAGTGTCTGGTATTCTGTGGTGGAGACTTCCAAAATCAATGTCCGTAGTGTGCAAATGTTTGGAAATCATGGGTCTCTGGACTGTAACGCGTACAAAGGGCTTGTCATTACTGCATGTAAGTTAAAACGTGTACCGCGAATGTGCGCATGTTTGTGACTGTATTAGATCTTGTGAATGTGTATGTGTCTATCTTCTCATATGCTTTGTGCGTTCTGTACTTTGGAAGGCTTTCCTGTACTCATTTCGATCTTTTTCTCCATAATTACATGTACATTGATTTCAATGGTACAGTATATAAATATTTTTAACAACCCGACAGCAAAACCACACAGCTTGCGTCCTACCAGAAAACCACACCAGTGCACACCTTCTCTCTCTTGGGTTTAATTTCCTTGAAGACGGCACAGTAGCCCATGACAGCCTCCACAAACTTCATCAACCCAGCTCCTGCCTTGCTGATGGCCTTCATGTCGTCTATCGACATGTCCAGGTCCTTCAGCAGAGCTGTACAAGACACAGCAACACACAAGATACACAACGACATTTATAGCACAGGTCTGTCAGCTTGGCACATCGGCACATGCATAGAATGTATGCGTGACTGCATGAGGACGAGAGCGCTCACCATACACACATACGCGCGCGCGCGCGCGCACGCACACTCAGGGTCAATCAAGTACACATGCAAATTATGACATTATTCATCGTCCATACATTATGCAGTATCTGTATGTGAATGTGTGTGTGTTTGTGGGTGGTGGTGTTGGGAGTGGGGGTGGGGTGCGCGTGCGCGCGCGTGTGTGTGTGTGAACGGATTCATGAATGTGTGTTTTTCGCATAAATGAACTGGAAATTAAAACAAAACTAATCTGCAAGAATAGTTTAGTCGTATAGCCGTGAAATTTAAACTGATAATTGTTAAAAAAACAAAACAAAAAAACAACAGTGTGGCAATCAACTTCCTTCATGATCAGCCATCATTTCAAAGTTAGAAAATATGCGCTTGGTTTCTTGAGAGGAAATACAACAAAAAATAAAAGAGAAAACACCTTATGTGGTGCCGGTAGTCCATTTTTTGCTTTGGAACTTAAACGACTATTTAACGAGCGGTCAGAAATGCTTTGACAGGGGAAATGACCTCTGACAGCACTGGTCTGCTTGCTGGTGATGTTGTCCACGTCCATCTCCTTCAGCTGTTTGAGGAAGTTGGGGTCGGACATCATGCCCTTGGCCGACTTCCAGGAGATCTCCTTCAGGCCTCGCACGATGGCGATGCACTCACACACCGTCTGCACCGCTTTGGGGGGCTTGGCGAACGACCTGCCGGCATAGCATAGCATCTCTTCAGAGAAGGCGTACTTCGTATTAGGCGCCCAGACCCCACTCCCACCCCTTCCTCTCTCTCTCTCTCTCTCTCTCTCTCTCACACACACACACACACACACACACACGACTCGGCCGTCCACGGGTCAGGTCGCATTACAAACTGCTCCTGTACTATTGTGTTCCAAAGCACATTTCCAAAGACTTCTAGTTGAAGTTCGTTTCGATAAGTGACAGACACTTGTAAAAAAGGTGTGCTACCTCCAGTCTTCATTTTTTAACAAGCATTGGATAAGTATCCTGTTGACTGCGACGGAATAATTGATACTTGGTGACGAAGGACTGCATAACAGTAATGCAATGCAATTGTTCAGTGTGAGTACTTTCCAACTGATAATTTCGGAAACTGTCCATTTTTTAACACTTGTCTCTCGGGGAATCGAACCCAGGTCCACTTCACACAGATAACGATAAGCCTTATGAAAATGAGCAAACACCTGCTGCCCCCACACCAAAGACATGGCACAGCTGATTCTGAAGGCGATCTACAGAAAAAGCAAAAACACAGTGACGTACTGATCTGCCAGCAATCATGTCAAAACTAGACAGGGTTAGTGTGAAATATGATGAGATCAACGAAAGATGTGACACGTTAGATCAAGGAAACTGAAAACTGTCAACTGTCGTGTCAGATATCATCACTGACGTCACTCACCTGTACACGGACACTGATGACCATAAAGAGGCCACACAGAAAGGGTCCCACTCTGTGGACAACCTAGGTATTTTACGTAAAGAAATTCAAAGCATTGATCGGTTGGGGGAATTTTTTCCGCAGAAACAATCACCATTGACATGGCTTTCCGCAATGTGGCCAGAACAGGACCATGAACGTTGTGCCAAAGTGGAAGAGGGCAGCGTCAGGACACACGGATTTGCATATGGGAACCCGAAACCAATGAGTACAAAAATTCGCAGCCGAAGACTAGCTGGAAATACTGAAAAACAAAGAAGCCAGGGCCCAGCTGGAAACTGAGGGCGTGCTTGTGGCGAACGACCTGACCAGACGACAAGCGGCCATGGTGGCACAGACAAACACGATGGGATGTCCGCCTTCTTTGTGCGAGGTGTCATGGCGATCGGGATGAAGAGTGCAGAAATTATCCCCCATGACAGTAACCGACAGTGTACAGGAGGCAGTCCGGTAGAGGGAGACACAGGCAGCAGGAATCACCAAGAACACGCCATCGAGTCCAGCACAACACGCCATCAGTCATGACAGCAAAGGGGATTCCCCGAGTCACGTGATGTCAGTCAACACCCACCCACCAAGCCCTTTCTGTGGCAGTGATGACAGGGGAGGGAGAGGGGGGAGATGGCCAACAGTGGGGAAAGCGCTTCACGTGGTGAAAAGAACACACTGGGTGGTAAGGCTGGGAGTGAGAGGGACCGCGCGTGCAGACCGTGGTGACAAAGGTGGAGACAGACAGCGAACGGGGCTGAAGACCTGGCGGTCAGTGACAGATAACATCCACCTGAAGCTGGGGGCAGTGACAGGCGAGCACTGCGCTCTGGGTCATGTTCTAACAAGTAGGACAACAGTCAAAACACTGGACGATTTTTTTTCTCTCTCTCTCTCTTTTTTAACAATAATGAAACCCAATGAAGTAAAATAGTTGACATTTCCTTTATGAATTACGAATGTTCCTTTGATTTTGATTTTGACAGAGACCTCTGCAGACAGTGATGATGAAAATGATAATAACTATGGGAATCATGGCGATGGGAATGGCGAGGCAGTGAGGCTGGGAATGTACTGCACCTGATTTCAGTGACGTCAGACTTGTCCAGGTCGTCCAGTGCCAGGCGAGCGGCTTCAAGGGCTGGCAGAGCCTCCTGCAGGGCTTCCTCCGCCTCTCCCTGGTCACACACACACACACACACACACACACACACACATACACACACAGAGATTAGTGTTACTTGTCAATTGGGTTGCAACCAGAAGCTAACAATCTAAAATAATAATAATAATAACAATAATAAAAAAAGAGAGAAATATGTGGAGTGATGGCCCAGAGGTAACGCGTCCGCCTAGGAAGCGAGAGAATCTGAGCGCGCTGGTTCGAATCACAGCTCAGCCGCCGTGGTGGTCTGGAAGCTAGTCATTCGGATGAGACAATAAACCGAGGTCCCGT
Organism: Babylonia areolata; assembly: GCF_041734735.1. NCBI lineage: Eukaryota > Metazoa > Mollusca > Gastropoda > Neogastropoda > Buccinidae > Babylonia > Babylonia areolata. Next base: position 21,605,230 of record NC_134887.1, read on the forward strand.
GTGCAGCATGCACTTAGCGCACATAAAAGAACCCACGGCAACAAAAGGGTTGTTCCTGGCAAAATTCTGTAGAAAAATCCACTTCGATAGGAAAAACAAATAAAACCGCACGCAGGAAAAAAATACAAAAAATGGGTGGTGCTGTAGTATAGCGACGCGATCTCCCTGGGGAGAGCAGCCTGAATTTCACACAGAGAAATCTGTTGTGATAAAGAGAAATACAAATACAAATACAAAACATAGGACACCGTCACGAATACGCGCGATTACGCGCATGTAAACGTACATGCACACTATACTGACGCATACTTCTTCGTTCGTGGGCTGCATCTCCCACTTTCACTTGAATGTACACGAGTGGGCTTTTACGTGTATGACCGTTTTTACCCCGTCATGTAGGCAGCCATACTCCGTTTTCGGGAATCTGCTTGCGTTTTCACACGACGGGAGTTCAGGCACTAGCAGGTCTGCACGTTTGTTGACCTGGGCGATGGGAAAAATCTACACCCTTTACCCACCAGGCGCCGTTACCGAGATTCGAACCCGTGACCCTCAGATTGAAAGTCCAACGCTTTAACCACTCGGCTATTGCGCGCGTCATACTGACGCACACAATGCACACACATGCACGCACATATACACACGCACACCACACATACATGCTCAATCCACCTGATCGCACATACAGTCCGGCATCGTATCCAGCACAGTTTCAAGCCAACAGACCAAAACATAACTAAACCAAGAAACCAGTGTTGGGCCTTGCCTTTTCCTTTACGATGATGACACTCTGCTCCTCAATCTCCTTGCCCTTGGACTCGGCGATGGCTTTCTTGGAAGTGGCTTCCGTGGAGGCCTTGGAGATGCCGGCGAGCAGGGCCTCGCAGGCTGCAGACTTCTCCTTTACCGCCACCTTCTGCACGGCTAGCTTCTCGTTCAGCACCTTCAGCATGTCACTGGCTTCCGCGATCTTCTCCAGGCCCCCCATCAGTCGGTCACACTGGGTGGGAGGGGACAGAATAAAGTGCACCTTCAGAACTCTGCGTTATCTGACGCTTCGTGTCTCTGTGACTTCCCTACTCACACCATCTCAACTCACCATGATCATCTTCAGATCCCCTCCGTTTCCGCGTTCCCAGATTCAAAACACTCCATAATCGGCCACCCGCTCTTTCTCCATCTCTGGACCTTACGTAAACTGGAAATGAGCTCTCTCTTTCGTTTCGTGAAATCTCTGTACAGAGCCCTGGCCTTGAAAAATACCCGTTTCTAAAAAAGCAGCAGCTCCCTCCTTCCCTCTTCCCGGTCTACAGTCTCTCTAGATTTCGCACAGTTGTCTCACTTTGAATAGTTAGAACCGTTCCCACGATAATTCTTACTACTTTTTAACGACTTTAACGAAAATTATTCTGCTCTTGTGCATGCTGCATGTATGTGTGTGTGTGTGTGTGTGTGTGTGTGTGTGTGTGTGTGTGTGTGTGTGTGTGTGTTTTCTTACTTAAACTGATTTTTGCTTGGCTAGTACAAAAACACATCTAACTGAGAGTATTTACGTTCACACTACGCCATTTGGAAGTTGTACATTCTTTCCATATCTCCAAATTGAATTATGTCTCGTTCAAATCTGAATTCACACGTTCGAGCGCTTTGCTCAATACTTACCAGACTCTGGATGTATTTATCTTTCTCATCCAGAAGTTTGAGATAGGTCTTTATGAAGTCCAGGAAGTTGGTGGGGGTCACGTAGTTGTTCCGACGAAGCTGCTGCTGGAAGCGCTTGCTATAGATCCCCACACTCTGGTGAACCAGCACCACGTGGCTGATCAACTCTTCCCGTTTGTCGAGAGGAACCAATGGATTCTGCACAAACACTTATTGCGAGCTTCCCGGTTGTCTAGAGGGATCAACGAGTACTATACGTATTTGGGTCTTCCCGTTCGTCTGTGGGAATCAATGGCTACAGTGCACAACACAGCACTATTGATAATGGGGTCTTCCCGTTTTTCTTGAGGACTCAATGGGTTTAACACAGTACAACTGGTAATGGGGTCTTCCCGTTCGTCCAGATGAATCAGCAGGTTCTCTGTGTAACACAGCACAGACAGGTAATGGTGTCTCCCCAACTGTCTGGGGGAATAAATGGGCTCTGCCCAATACACGACAAGTGGTATTTCCATTTCTCTCAAAAAAGAAAAAAAGGGGGCGATAGGGGGGCGGGCGGGGGGTAGAGGGGGGGGGGGAGTTCTGAGCACAACACAGCACGGTAAGTGCTATATCTAAAAGAATCAAAGGATTATGCACACAATACATCCCCATAACCTGGTATAGGTAATTGGGTCTATCCGTTAGTCTGGAAGAATCAGCAGATTCCATACATAACATAGCACAACAGGTAACCCATCTGGCTCAAGGAAGCAACAAATCTAAAACAACGTGGCACAATCTGTGATCTGGTCATCCCGTTTGTCAACGTTCACGCACATGTCAGTATCAGATGCCATGTTCATATTTAGGACATAGTTAATTAAGGGGTATTTCACTCAATACCTTTTCGAATTCAGTTCCATACAGGCAGTTATCTGGTTGGTTGTTCATCCAGTACATTTCCATGTATTTAATCAGTTTTCACTGCCATTTTGTACACATGACTAAACATCCATCCGTATATAAAAACATACCCATTGATGTGTGCTTGTATGCATGCATTCAAACACAGAAGTGGGCACACACACACACACACACACACACACACACACACACACACACACACACACACACACACACATACAGAGTTGTTGCTTATTCTTATTCAATGTGCCATCATGAAATAAAATGTTGACTCTGACACACACACCCAATCTCTCACAGGTGCGCACATGTGTTCAGGTATCCTCTGCACATGTAATATTGCTCGCAGCTGTATGCAGAGACACTACTCACGTCGCCTGCAATGAGCACACTGGCCACAGCAAAGAGGGCCTGCTCTGGCCAGGGGAAAAACCAGTCAATGCTGGCGTTGTTCACCAGACCTGCACCAACACATCATGTTCTCTTGGTATTTCGGTAAGTCTAAGATCACAGGAACAACAAATCGATACACTGCTAAGACAAGAGAGGCAAGGCCTTCAAGACTCACTTGTGACACGCGCTGTATCCAGCAAAGGAATCGTGAGAAAAATACAGATATTTTACAAAAAAAATTAAATGGGTCCTGTATTAGATATTAATAAGCTTTAAAAAGAATTTTTAAAAAGGCCTGCCAGCTGGATCGAACCACGGATGTTCTGTTCAGAAACATGCCGTCTAATCCCCAACGCCACGCCGCAATCTGACGTCATACGACCGTCGTTTTTAGCGTGATGGAAATATTATTGTATTTAAAGTAATAACACCATTTAAACAATATTTTCTTAACATATATTGATTGTTTTAGAAATTCTTTTAATTCGGCCATAAAGGAGACGTTGACATCGCCTCAGGCACACTGCAACATATCTAGATCTGCACAAACCAATCTGACACAGAAAGAAACATTCGATCCATTTTTTTCTTTTATTGTCTTTCCAGTTAATCTAGTATCTACATTAGAACATTCATATGAAGTAAACTCGTCGATGGTGTAAATAGTGTCACTGTATGTGTTCTGTCCAAAATTTGTATTTCTTTTCTAGTAATTGCAAACATGTAAAACGATGTCATGCCGTCTTCTTACCAAGCACAGCCTGCGTTCCGGCAAGGGTAAATAGCGTTTTCGGACTCCGGAAGTAGCCTCAACGAAATAAAAAGTTAATGATCCAGAAATACGGTTTAATTCGGGAGACTTACAACCTATCATTCGTATGATCGTGAAGATTTCTTTCCAACTATATTCAAGCCAAATTTGGTATTGGCAGACAAAGCATTTCCAGAGAAAATGGCAATGTTTAAGTTCACCACGGACAAACAGACGTACATACAGACACACACACACAGACAACCGAACACAGGGTTATAACACTGACTCACTTTGTTTGCACAAGTGAGTGGAAAATCAGAATGACCGTAACAACAACATGGGCACATTTATAACGGAAACGAACCTACTACAAGCGATTTAGGCCCAACAGAAATGTAATGAAAACAGAGAAAATCAACTACGAACTTACAGCCATGAGAACCATGAGACAATTCTAATGAACCTCTAATCAATGACTAGATGTGTGACAGATGCTATGTATCCAGATTGAATCGTGACGCAAAAATGACGTCTTTTTGAAAAAAATTGAAATGCTGTATGGATTAAAAGCTTTAAAGACTTTTAGGACATGCAGACTGGTACAACACGGATGTTCTGTTAAACTGCCGTTACTTCCAACCAACGACACTGACGATTCTCGACCGTGCAGTTTCTAGCTCTCACTGGAGAATATTATGGTAATTTAAGTATGAAGGCCATTTACTGATATTGTAATATCTTGTTGTTTAAATTGCCTTTGGTTGGGGGCCAGAAGGGAGACGTTGACATCGCCCAGGCACACGTATAACTGTCATGATTGCACAACCATTTGAAGATACAGTTGATTTTGTTGACCTTTGTTTGTCATTCCCAGTTAATCTAGTATCACATTGAGAACATTCATATGAGAGTAATCGTCGTGTTGTAAGAAGTGTCACGTATTGTTCTGTCCAATATTGTATTTCTTTCTAACACTGACTCACTTTGTTTGCACAAGTGAGTGGAAAATCAGAATGACCGTAACAACAACATGGGCACATTTATAACGGAAACGAACCTACTACAAGCGATTTAGGCCCAACAGAAATGTAATGAAAACAGAGAAAATCAACTACGAACTTACAGCCATGAGAACCATGAGACAATTCTAATGACCTCATCTGACAACATGAGCAGAAGAGGCCTTCACGACTCGCAAATGTCCCCTAATAAATTCAACATATAAAACAGGAAGAAAAATGGCATCGTAAAGTGGAGAATCAAACTCACGATGGGTGCATATTTTGAGTATCTAATAGCACAGTGTTATGCTGATGCTGATGCCCAGAGCTAGGCCTCTGGAGTATGTCAAAGACTGAAGGCATTGTAAACCCTTCAGTCTCGAGGTAGCCTAAGTTACAGAGGGAATATCGAGATCGAGGCAGTGCGTGTTATTGTGACTGACCGCGGGGACCAGGGCAAATTCACTGGGTGGCTCACCCGGGAAATTCCTGCAGCGTGTCCTGAGCACTTCTCCGACGGGCGACATGGCCAGCACGATGTGCAGGTTGCTGGCACACTTGCTGATGAAGAACTGCCAGATGCTTTCCTTGGCTATACACCCAGCCTTCTGGGCATCGCCACGAACCTGGACACAACGTTATTACACATGACCAGTCTCTGTCTCAACACACACACACACACCCAAACACACACACACACTAAGTAAAGGATTGAATAGTTATCGCTTTTCTCCTGGTGTAGGCTTCTAGTTCTCTATGTATCTGTGTGTGTGTGTGTGTGTGTGTGTGTGTGTGTGTGTGTGTGTGTGTGTGTGTGTGTGCCTTGCGTTACACAATGTCCTCACCTGACCAATGATGGCTTCCTTCTCATCATCAGCGAAAAGCGCTGGTACCATGCCTGATGTCAGCATGTTGTTGATCAACTCAAGAAATCCTGAAATCAGACACACACACACACACACACACACACACACACACACACACACACACACACACTAATACTGAAGACAGTTGTGTTATCTCTGTCATTGAAACAATGACACTTGCAGGCACACTTTTACCCACATAGTGAAGCGTCAGTGAAATCCAGTCCTCTGAAAACTTCGTTGTTCTTTTACCGAAAGGCAATGAAATATTCTTTGTTTGATTATGTCAAAACAGCAGCATTTCGACCACCATCCATCTAACCTGTGGTAGATGGGGAATAAAAATAATCAAAATGATTTTATTTGCCATGGATTTCAACATGGAACCTGTAGCGTAGCATCCATATGTGATAGCTTTCGAAAGACTGGCTATATTTCGGATTATATTTTTGAAAATAACTTTGATATCGTATTTCTTACCGAAATCTGGTTAAAATTACAAGGTCACGAACACAAACTTAAACAACTGACACCCACCCCCACCCACCCACCCCCACCCCCACCCGCCCTGCATACAAAACCAATTCACTTCCTCGACTGTATCGTGGAGGTGGTATCACCATCGTCTATAGAGACATCTTGGAGTCTTCCCTTTCCTTCTCCCATAACCACGCCTTTCCACATGATACTTTTGAAATGCTCGAAGTCAGGGAAGAAGACAAAAATGACTGCAGGATTCTTCAAAGACAAAAAAACTAAAGTTTATAAAAAAAACCTTTTTGGTGGTGGCTGAATCCTCTTTGTACAGTGGGACACGACGTTTCGGACCATAGGCTCGTTGTCAAGTGATGAGAAGAGGACAGTTTGAATAGGAAAGCCTATGTGAGGAAAGGATGATGACATCTCACACCAAACGCCTGTGTCTATCTCTGTCCAATCATTCTCTCTCTCAGCTCGTTACAGAACCAACACACAGATCTGGCCATACGTTGGACTGGCTCATCACACGTGACTGATGCAATGATTGAGTCAGTGACTGTAAATGACGAACTCTCTTCCGACAATTCTGCTGTCATATTCTTGCTTAATATCTAAAAACCTACCAGAACCAAAAAATCCGTTACTCGTCGCAACCTGAAATCCATCAACATTAACACTTTTTCTTCTCACTTTCCAAAATTTCCTCCCGCACCGACGTCTCTGCACATTACAACACTGTCCTCTCTCAACTGCTGGAACAAGCACCACCCACTACCCCAATACCCGCATGCTCCCTGATAGACCTTCCACCCCATGGCACACACAAGACATTCGACTTGCAAAACGCAAACGGCGATGGCGATCAGCAAAACTGAAGTCCACTATCAAATCTTCCGAAAACAAATAAATAAAGTCAAACATATGATCTCATCAGCGAAGACAAGCTTCTTTTCTTCTCAATTTCTCGATGCCACATCCAGCAAATCTCTTTACTCTATCATGTCAAATTCTTGGTACTGTAAAAAAGACTCCTCTTCCTTCTACCTACACTTTATACGAACTCCCCAATGTCTCCTCCTCTTTCTTTTTCGACAAAGTCCAAAATATTCGTACCATCTTAGACTAAACGCCTTTCCAACCTGCTCATCCTGATCCTCAATTCAACAGCACTCCTCTCCATTCCTTAAATCCACTGACTGAAACAGAAGTCCATGAAATCCTGAAAGAAATGACAATAACATCCTGTGAGCTCGATCCCATACCAGCCTCTGTCTTTTCCCAGTGTGTCTCACAGCTTCTCCCGACAATCACCAGTATTGTCAACTCATTCCTTCTCAATGGAACGTTTCCATCCACTTTCAAAACTGCAATCGTCCGGCCTCTTCTGAAGAAATCCAACCTTGACGCAAACATTTTGAAAAAAAAAACTATCGACCAGTTTCTAATCTTCCATTCCTGTCCAAACTCCTTGAAAAAGCTGTCCTGAAGCAGCTCAACAATCTCATCCACCCATTTCAGTCTGCCTATCGTGCTGACCACAGTACCGAAACCACTCTCCTCCACATCCTGAATAACCTGCTGTTAGCGTCCGACTCAGGACAGATCTCCCTTCTCACTCTTCTTCACTTATCAGCCGCCTTTGACATGATAGACCATTCAATCCTTCTTTCCCGTCTTCATTTTACATTTGATATCAACGGCACTGTTCAAATCTTATCTCACTGACCGATTCCAGTCTGTCATTGTTGATAATTTCCAGTCTGAACCGTTAAAATCGAACATGGAGTCCCACTGGGATCTGTTTTAGGCCCAGTGCTCTTCACATTGTACACTGCTACTCTCGCTGAAATTATCAACCGCCATAATGTCAGTCATCATTCTTATGCTGATGACGCTCAACTCCAGAAGAGTGATACCCCCGAAAAACTGTCGTCGCTCTTGCAAGAAACATCCGACTGTTTCTTGGACATTCAAAACTGGATGACTCTAAATAAGTTACAATCGAACGCAGACAAAACTGAAGCAATGATCATAGGAACCAAACAAAAACTCTCTTCCATTACAACTGACACAATCAAACTTGGCAGTACATCCATCCCTCTTTCCACGTCAGTCAGGAACTTCGGCGTTGTCCCTGACATCACACTGTCCATGCAAAAATGTATCCGTCAGACATGTCAATCCTGCTACTGTCAATTGTGGTGCATCAGTTCCATCTGGAAACATCTGTCCATTGATACAACATCCAGACTTGTCGTTTCTCTCATTCTCTCTCGCCTTGACTACTGTAACTCTCTACTGTCTGGTTTGCCTGCTTCATCCATTCAGTCTTTTCAGCGCATACAAAACTCTGCTGCCCGACTCGTCCTCAGAAAGAAAAAAATCTGAGCACATTACTCCTCTTTAGCAACATCTCCACTGGCTCCCTGCCTCACACAGAATAAAGTACAAGATCAGCACTCTATGTTATAAATGTATTCACAAATCTGCTCCTTCCTATCTCTACGGCTGCCTTCACCTCTACACTCCATCTCGCTCACTACGATCGGCTTCGGATCCACTCCGTTTGCGCATACCCAGATTCAAACACCCGACTGTTGGCTGCCGTTCTTTCTCTGTCTCTGGACATTGCATTTGGAATGAACTTCCTCTTCGTCAAGTCTCCACACTCAGCACTTTCAAGTCTGGTCTTAAAACCCACCTCTTCCCAAAATAGCCTCCATTCCCTGTATATTCCTTGTCTTCAGTTTCTCCAGTTTTAGAGTTATGCATGCGTGTGAATGACTGGTGCGAAAGAGCTTTGATTTGTCTCTGCACAAGATTCAGCGCTATATAAATACCATTATTATTACTATTGTTATTATTATTATTATTATTACTTTCTCCCTCAGTTTTTGGTCTCGTCGGAAAGACTCTTTACCGTGCTGGGGTTCAAATCTCAAGACTTTATTTTTCCTCGACGGCTGTTTGATACTCCGAGAATGAGAATCTCAACAATTGAGAAATTGGCATATGATTTTGACATTTTATGTCTCCAAGAGACCAGGACAAGTGCAGACAGACCAATACATTTTGAAAATTTCACAGTCTTTCAAAGGAATGAAGGAAGAGGAGTAGCAATCATACTGAACAAAAATCTAAAAAAAACAAAGTTTCCACCATAAATCTAGAGAAATGGTGTAGCAACTCATGTGAACTAGTGGGGGTGCGTCTCGAAAAACCTGACGGAATTCACAAAAGCATCGTGCGCATCAATGCCTATGTTCACCCAGGAACCTGTACAACAAAAGAGGATTGGGCCTTTTTAGAGGAAATAGAGAACGAACTTGGAGACTCAGTCATTATCTGTGGAGACCTCAATGCAAGATCGAAGCTATGGGACCAGCGGAACACCAACCCACAAGGACTCGCACTTGAAGGAATGATAGGGGAAATTCTTCTTAGCCCATTAACAACCACATCCCCAACTCGCCTTGGAACAAGACAAGGGGACAGTGACAGTGTGATCGACATCGCTCTAACATCTCCAAAATTCAGAGCAGAAATGAATGCAGAGACGCTTCCACACCAAGGCAGTGACCACCTCCCGGTAGTGTTCAGTCTACAGAAACTGTCAGATAAACCCTGTATGAAACTGCGTGACCAATTTTAGTATGAAACCAAAGAGACAACCGTCATCGAAAAATTAAGACGCAGAAGAAACAAAAGAACGGCACCGAACAGGATGCAAACTATTCAGCCCCCATGGTGGAATACCGACACACAGAGAGCCTGGATAGAAAAACATGCGGCTGTCAAACTTTGGCAAAAAGAAAGAACAAAACCATCTCCGGACAAAGATATTGAAACAAAAATGAAAGAAAAAACTAAACAGTTTGAAATCATTGCTCAAGAGGCCAAAAATGACAACTGGAAACAGTTTTGCGAGGCACTCAGTTATGACTCAACATTGACAGAGTTCTGGCAATTTTATCGTCGCATGGAAGGGAAAACGTGCACAACAACAACCCCAGACATGGTAGACACTAAAGGAACCAAGCTTAAGACAAACGAAGAAAAAGGATCTGCCCTGCTCAAACGTTTCATACAACAGAGCGATCAAAACAACTTAGATGAGAAAAAGAAATATGTTGAGGAGTTAAACCAAACCCTTATGCAGACTGGACCTGATAATGACTTGACAATAGATTATCTAAACGAAGCAATAGCTAAATGCAAGAAAGAATCAGCCCCTGGCCCAGACAAAGTTCGCAACTCGGACATCAAGGAACTATCGGAAGAAGACAGAAGCAACCTTTTCAATCTATATCAAAACAGTTTCCACAATGGACATGTACCAGAGGACTGGACACACAGCTTCTTAAAACCCATACCAAAACCAGGAACGGACCATCATCAGGTAAGCGGCTACCGGATCCTAACCATGCAAAACTTCGCTGGAAAGCTCATGGAACGCATGATAGCCAGGAAACTTGCAAGGGATCTTGAACACAGGCACATTCTCCCTTCAAATCAAGGTGGTTACAGAACAGGCAAGTCCACATGGGAAAACGCAGCTGCTTTTGCATATGAGGTGTATGAAGGATTTCAAAGAAAAGAAGAAACACTAGCAGTAGCAATCGATCTTGAAGATGCCTACAATAAAGTCCAGTTTGCGCACCTCATGGAGCTGCTACTAAGGTATGGAGTAAGTTTGACACTGACAAGATGGATAGCAGCAGCGCTTCAGGAAAGAACCGTCGTCCTACGCCTCGGAGATTGGATGTCTGCACCTTCTAAACTATCCATGGGACTGCCACAAGGGTCTCCGCTTTCTCCTGTCCTCTACAATGTCTACACGAAGGGCCTTGCAGACTTAAACAACAATGGAATAGCTCGGGTGCTTACTCTTGCGGATGATGGCCTGGTCTTCAAAACTTCGAAAGATGCTCAGGAAAGAACTAAAGCCGTCCAGAAACAACTAAACAATATTGCTCAATGGTGCTAAGACACAGGATCTTCCATCAATCCAGCGAAAGCCCAAACGTTGCTGTGCACCCTCAACAACAGAACCGCGAGCAAATCACCACCTTCTGTGTCACTCGATGGGATTCAGATCGAGAAAACTGAATGCCTACGCTACCTAGGAATACACTTCGACAGGATGCTGACCTTCAGAAAACATTCGGAAAATACTGTTCTCAAATGCAAAAAGGGCCTTTCAGTCTTAAAAGCAATGGCAACCAAAGGTATTGAACAACGCCACCTCTTCCTGCTATACCAATCACTCGTCCTCAGTGTGATCGACTACGAACTTGGGCGAACAACACCGTCTCAAAGCAACCTCCTAAAATTAGAAAGAGTTCAAAATGAAGCTATGAGGCTGATCCTTGGAACAACAAAAGACACACCCACAGAAACCATGCGATACCTGCTTGGCCTTCCTTCAGTGCAGGCCAGAAACAAGTTAGAACAGGTCAAGACCTACCTCAAAGCATCAGAAAACCCTCAAAACCCACTGAATGACGCAGTCAAAGAACCAAAAGGCAGCCGCCTAGGACGAGGAAGATCATGGATGGGGCAAGCAGAAGACACAATCCAGCTAGTATGCCGACTACAAGACCTGAAAGAAACAAAAGAATGGGAGAAAAACCCCGAAAACCTCAACCATCTATTCAACACAGCCATTTCACCCACTCTAGGAAGACATTGTCGGGAATAGCCAGAGGGCAAAACTGATGCGGAAGTGAAGCTACTCATAGAAGAAAACAGTAAAGAAGAGGACATCATCATATACACAGATGGCTCAGTCACCAAAGACCAATCCGGTTGGGGATTCACTGCGAAACAAAATGGAAAAACAGTTAGGGAAGAGAATGCTGCCTACAAAGTCACAACCTCCATCCTAAAAATGGAAGTTGAAGCTGTGACACATGCCCTCCAGTGGCTATCGTCCATCCATACGCCTGGAAACCAACATGCCATGATTCTAACCGACTCAATAAACCTCATACAGAAAATTGAAAACGGAATGGGAAGCCTAGAGTGGCATAAGGCAATGCGCAACTTTCAGATTAAAAAAACTCACATGGTCATACTGCCCGGGACATGCAGGTGTTAAGGGAAATAAGCGAGCTAACAGACTTGCTGGTAACGCAACACCAACGAGCGGCCTACATCTAGGAAAATCGGAAATCCTCAGAAAAGTCAAAGAATATCAAAAAGAACAGGTACAAGGCCATCACACCATCGATCGCCTCAAAGAAATGAAAGCAGAGAGAGGGAGCGGCCGTAAGTCTAACATGAAAGGAAGAGCACGATGCTTTGTAAATCAAACAAATATCGGCATCATTTCCAAACCAACATTGCGCAAATTTCTTCAAAACGGAACAGAGTCTCTGTGGGCTTTTCCAAATACAATAGACTGAGCAACACACTAGACGCCACGTTCTTGGCATCAGAGATCTTTTCCCATCCCTCTTGCGGCCAATCAGTGGCAGCCTCTGTGCGTGTGTGTATGTGTGTGTTTGTGTGCTTGTGTGGGTCTGTATTTTTGAGTGCGTTTGTGCATGCGCGAGAGTGTAAGTGTACACAAGTGTCAGTAGAGTTCTGTGCACGTGTGTGTCTGTGTGTGTGTGTGTGTGTGTGTGTGTGTGTGTGTGTGTGAGGGGGAGGTAGGGGTGCGGGGGGAGGTGGGGTAGAGGATGAGGTATGTGAGTGTATGCATGCCTACACTGTGGGAGCAACTGGATATTGGAACGTATATATATATAATCTTTGTATATGTGTGTCGGGTGTTGGGGGTGGGAGATATGGGCGTATGTGTGTGTGCTTGTACAAGTAAGTGTTCATCTGTATGTGTGTGTGTGTGTGTGTGTGTGTGTGTGTGTGTGTGTGTGTGTGCCGTGGAAGCTGCGATACGTAGACTAGAAATGAGTGTGTGGAGGAGGGGGGTAGAGGAGGTGCAGGGTAATGTGTGTGGTGTGTGTGTGTGTTGGAGCTCATGTACTTTTATATGTATTTAACTGTGCTTTCATATCTGTGAATCTGCATGTTTGGTGCATATCTGTTATGCATGTGTGGGTGTATATGTGAATGTGTGTCTTCATGTTTTACATCTATTTGCTTATTTATCATCATTGTTATCTTATTTATTTATTTATTTATTATTATTATTATTACTACCTTTTTTTCTTTTTTTAACAATCATTATTTATTTATTTATTTATTTGTGTAAGCTTATCTATCATTTATTCACTTTTTTTTTACATTATAATTATTTATTTATTTATTTGTGTAAGCTTATCTATTATTTATTCACCTTTTTTTCTTTTTCTTTTTTTTCCCTCAAGGCCTGACTAAGCGCGTTGGGTTACGCTGCTGGTCAGGCATCTGCTTGGCAGATGTGGCGTAGCGTATATGGATTTGTCCGAACGCAGTGACGCCTCCTTGAGCTACTGAAACTGAAACTGAAACTGTTCGATACTCCCCAAAGAACACTGCCCTACAGAGAGGTTTACTTCCCTGAAAGACCTTCGCGTTCCCCAGAGAGCCACATCCCAGGAACATTACCTTCCTCGGCGACGTGCTGATCGGTGAAGAGGAAGACCATCTTCTTGTTGTCCATGCCCAGCTTGTTGTAGAGCGTTTTGAGGTCATCCCGGAACGAATTCTCGTTGTAGCCCCGGCTGAGGGAAATGCTGAACACCTCGCACCCCGCTGTGTAGGCCGCAAGTTTGCTCAGTGATTGTTTCCCAGACCTGTGTTTGTGCGTGTTGCGGCATATTACGTTAATTATATAAATCGCCTAAGCAGCTTACCTCGCAAAAATAAGTTTTATACAATGACCGACGTTCGCATTAGAGCCGCTGCTGAAATCGTGAAGTGAGCAATCTGATTCCGTTACATGTTTATCAAACAAAAGATTATGAACTGTGAATTAACTTCACATGAAATCCTTTATTATCATTTTACAAATGGGGAACAGATGATATCAAATTCTATGCCCACACCAGCTGCTGGTCAAATTCGACAGTTTATTTATCGTGACTGAACCTCCATTTTTGAACCAGAACTAGAGGTGCACAATCTGCTTTGTCGGAACAGTCAGACGAAACTTTGTGTCAATGTTAGTCAATAAAACGACAATGACAGCTACAGAGAGAGCCGACCCCTTACCCCCCAACACCAACCAGCAGTGCATGGCCCCGGTCCATCCTGAGCACACGGTGGACTCGCGTCAGATGTTCCAGGGCGTCATCAAACAGCACCAGACTCATCTTGCCCACGTTCTCACTGAAGTCATCCATGATCTGGTGTCACATCACACACACGTCTGTCACCAGTGTTCCGTACAATCAGAGACACTCTGACCACTGGACCAAATAAGCAGCACATAAGTAGGCTATATACCTGTGATAGAAGTGAATACCGTTTAAAAAAAAAAATCTCTGTATCTTATCTAATATTTCTTCATCTTTTCACGTCGTCTCTGGGAATTCGAATGTCCAGCTATCCTCTGTATGTCCGCAAATTCACAAAATGTAGGCTTTTTTCTATGAATCGTTTCCATGCTGTGTGTCCTGTTCACTCTGTGGAATTGCATTCCCGTCTGCTACAGAAATTTATAGATCTTTCAAACTGAGATGCAACACTTGATGTTATTTTTTTATGTCCGTGTGCTCACCTTGTGTTGCATATTATATATGAAAATTCACTTTTTTCCGTATTGGCTATTTGGCTTGAAATAATTTGATATAATGATTGCTGTAATTGTCATGACACCAACCACAAAGACATGAGAGAGACAATAAAGATAGCAAGAGAGAGAGAGTGGGGGGAGGGGTTCCGGGGGTGGGGGGGGGGATGAAGAAGCAGAGGAAAGAGAGATAAATAAAAGTTGATATGTTAATGGAGAAAAGCAAGACTGTCTCATTAATTCAACTGCCTGGGCGCTTATCTTGCAGTTAAAGCTGTGTCTTAAAATCTGTGTGAGTTCGAATCAGAAACACCCAACAACAAAAAATGGCGTTTTTGCTGCCATCTGAACACGTTGTCCCTTTGGTGGTGTCAGTGTAATGTTTGACAGCTTCACTCCCACTCCCGCCTTCATCCCGGTGGTGTCAGTGAAGTGATCGATAGCTCCACTCCCACTCCCCCCTTCATCCCGGTGGTGTCAGTGAAGTGATCGATAGCTCCACCCACACGTCATCCCGGTGGTGTCAGTGAAGTGATCGATAGCTCCACTCCCACTCCCCCCTTCATCCCGGTGGTGTCAGTGAAGTGATCGATAGCTCCACCCACACGTCATCCCGGTGGTGTCAGTGAAGTGATCGATAGCTCCACCCACACGTCATCCCGGTGGTGTCAGTGAAGTGATCGAGAGCTCCACCCACACGTCATCCTGAAGTGAAGTGATCGATAGCGATAGCTCCACCCACACGTCATCCTGAAGTGATCGATAGCTCCACCCACACGTCATCCCGGTGGTGTCAGTGAAGTGATCGATAGCTCCACCCACACGTCATCCTGGTGGTGTCAGTAAAGTGATCGATAGCTCCACCCACACGTCATCCCGGTGGTGTCAGTGAAGTGATTGATAGCTCCACCCACACGTCATCCTGGTGGTGTCAATGAAGTGATCGATAGCTCCACCCACACATCATCCCAGTGGTGTCAGTGCAGTGTTCGACACCCCCCGAGTCCCCATTCCTCCTGTTTGCAAGATGGTTATCCCCATCGCTCATATCACGTGAGGTGACACAGACACACAGGCAGCATAACAGACAGACAGACAGACAGGCAGACTGACGGACCTCCTCGAAGAGGGCTTTAGTGGCCTCATAGTCTTGCACGTCCTCGTACAACCGGGGCTCAGACTCGTCGAGGAAGGTTCGGAAATCCCCGAACATGATGGGGTCTCTCATCACCGTCTCCTCGTGGACCTTGTAGTTCTCCGTCACCAGGTCCTTGATGGTGTTCTGTCACACAAAGTATGCCATCAGTAGGCCTGCTTCACTGTGTGTGTGTGTGTGTGTGTGTGTGTGTGTGTGTGTGTGTGTGTGCGCGCGCGCGCGGCAGCCGGTTCTCTCCATCTTGCTGGAGGGTGGCAGCATACATTTCACTGCTGGATAGTAGTAGAGTGTAGGCATTTTCAGCAAAATATCTGATCATTGTTTGGCAAACTGCGACAACAATTATGGGAAAGAGTACTATTTGGGTTTTTTGAAAAAGCAAACAAACGATCTTTTATTTTTGACATCTCTCTCTCTCTCTCTCTCTCTTAGTCTTGACCATAATGATAATAACCATAATATCAATGACGTTGATAATGATAATAAAAATGATTGATAACAACAACGACAACAACAATAATAATAATAGTAACGACAATAATAATAACAACAATAACAACAGCAGAACAAGAAGAAGAAGAATAACAAGAACAATAATGATAATGATTAAATCAACAAATAGTTGTCTTATACAGTATCAGTATCAGTAGCTCAAGGAGGCGTCACTGCATTCGGACAAATCCATATACGCTACACCACATCTGCTAAACAGATGCCTGACATAAAAGATGAAATGAAATAAAATGAAATAAATAAATGAATGAATAGTTTGAAAAAATTAAAATAAATTTTAAAAAATATAAAAAAGAAAATAACAAAAATTTTAAAAAAAATCTTTCTTTTCAAACAAAAAAACAACAACTTTCTCTTAGACAAAGTTCATGTAGCAAATCGTACATTTAAGTCGACAAATGTTGCTCATCAATAAAAAGAAAAGCAAAGAACTGTGCATGAATGGGTGTAAAATGAAGGAAAATATATTAAGACTTAAAAAAAAGAGTCAGAAAAAAAGAAAAGAAAAGAAAACGAAAGAAAAAAAACCCAGAAAACAAAGTAGAGGGAAAAAACAGAAAGTTGAAGGCCCCACAATAGACAACAGCAAAAAAACAGCGTCAGTGTGTGTGTGTGACCAAAAAACAAAAACAAAAACAAACCGAAAGTGTTAAAAATTAGCTTAGGAGGCTTGAGGCCCCACAAAACAACAACAACAACAACAACAAAACAAACAAGAAAACAACAGCCATAAACATTGTGTGTGTGTATGTGTGTGTATGTGTGTGTGTGTGTGTGTGTGTGTGTGTGTGTGTGTGTGTGTGTGTGTGTTGTTATATATAACAAATTCTTGACTTTTCATTACCAAAATTCACAGGACGGTAATTCTTGGCTAACTGGTGAAGGATATCAAAGCATTAATCATGACATTAATGAAGTAACCGAAGTATCACGGAGAAAAAAAAACAACTTCTACATCTTCGGGTTTTCTGAATCCCATATATTGGGTGTCATATCTAACAGCGACCTTTCATTCCCAGGTTACCAATTGGTTCGTAGGGATCCCATACAAAACAAAGAAACTGGCCTAATTGTGATTTACTCATCAGTCAGTAAAATTTAAAAGAACGGATAATCTTGAACAACATCCGCTGGAAACATTTTGGATTGAAATTCAACTGAAATACAGCAAACTCATTCTCATTTGTTTCTTACAAATAAATCCTTCCGAACATGTTGACTAGATAGACCACTTTTTGACTCACTTGTGTAAACAAAGTGAGTCTATGTTTTAACCCAGTGTTCGGTTGTCTGTGTGTGTGTGTGTGTGTGTGCGCGTGTGTGTGTGTGTGTCTGTGTGTCCGTGGTAAACATTAACATTGACATTTTCTCTGCAAATACTTTGTCAGTTGACACCAAATTAGGCATAAAAATAGGAAAAATCCAGTTCTTTTCAGTCATCTTGTTTAAAACAATATTGCACCTCTGGGATGGGCACAAAAAAATTTAAAAAATGAAGCCTAATTATATGCAAACTGCATTTACTGTTATATTTATATTTTTTGTATTCTCTAAAATTGGCACTTTGATCTGATATTCTGACCCAACAACAAAGAGCAGTCATTATTATCATTTTTTGTTCAAACAGGAACTTCTTTTGCTAAGCATGGAAGTTTTATTTATTTTGCAAAGGTTTTGGTGCAGGTAGTAAAAAAGGGAAATTACTCTGTAATTAATGCTAGGGGACTTAATTTGCTTTAAACTGATCTTTCTCATCTTAAACATTACATTTTGAAATCATACTCAATACATAAAAAGCTTGGATTTTTTTAAGTGTATCACAAGTGAGTCTTGAAGGCCTTGCCTCTCTTGTTTCTATGATGGAACGTGCGGAAGAAAAATAGATTTTGATGTGTGTCCGAATAGCGCTCTCTGACAGGTCACTCTCTTCTCAAATCTTCTTTACTACAGGGTCTGTAAACGGATAATACTGAGTGAATATCTTTTCCATTTTGGAGTATATCTAATTCAGATGCAAATCCATACGTGCAACGTGCAGAAAAGTATGGCTTTGGGTGGCGTTTTGAAACGGGTTCTCTCATGCATACAGTTCGCCGCGTTTTGAATCAAGTAAGAATCCAAACCGTTCGGGAACACGTATCGACGCGCGAGTCCGATTAACTGAAAACGAGCCTATCACAAAAAAAAAAAAAAAAAAAAAAAAAAAAAAAAAAAAAAAGTCATACCCCCTGAGTTTTTGAAAGGATTTACACGAATCTCAGGATTGTCTCCTGGGACTTTCATCTCTTGTCACTTACATTAATAAATTCCTTGTCCGTGGTGCTAATTAGTCTGTCGCTGAAGACCCTGAGACACTCGTTGCGCCACACACGGAGGAACAGATCCACCTTGGAGAAGCGGTCGGGCGTGGCCTGCATCAGCCCGTTATATATCCGCGACAGGTCGCGCAGGTTAAAGATGTAGTGAAACTTGGACGGTGTTGGGGGCAATTCTCGCACAGTGTTCCTAGAAAAATAACAGCCAAACATTAGCAACGCCTAAAGATCCCCGTGTAATGGTTGGTTTTTATTTCTATTCTCATGTCTTGTTTTAATTTCCCTGTTTCGGGTTATGCACATTTTTTTTACTTTGTTTTGTTTGTTTTGAAATGTATTGTTTTGTTTTGTTTAACAGAAAATATGCATCACGTCTAGGATTGGTTTTCCTACCACTTGTTTGATGTCAGGCTCAGTGTTGCTACAGAAAACATTCGCATCGTCCTCTTACGAATCCGAGTCTGACACTTCGTTTTTCTTTTCTGTCTTCTTCCACAATGCTCTCTGTTACAGCGTAACATGAATTTAGCAACGTCCACAATTTGAATCTACAACACTACTTTATTGTTTTTATTCAGGTCACGTGAAGTCTTTGTGATGAAAACACTAACATCTACATGATATCCGAATATCATTAGTTTCCTTAATTTTCAGGTCAAGCAGTGTTGTTGCAGAGCATGTTTGCAGTGGCTATCTGGCTGCCATGCTATCGGTGGTGACCCTACGGCCTCCACGGAGAGAATGTCTTCATGCAATGAGGCAGTGATGTGAAAAATGGAAATTAAATATGAATGCACAAACGTGTGAAGTAGTTATGTTCTTTCGGAGTAAAGTAAGAATATTCCCTGATTTTTAAATTTTAAATTGAAGAGGATAAAGTTGAGGCTGTGAGTGATTTTCAGTACTTGGCTCTGAAACTGAATTATAATAATGTAATGCGTGTTGCCCAGTGTGATTTATACGATCGTGCATCTAGAGCAGTGTTTGCACTGAGGAGAAGAAACAAACAAAAGCTTCCTGTTTTTAGGGGTTTGATATACATGTATCCGACATTGTGACAAAACTGCAACTGAAATTTTACAAGTTAGTTCTGAAACTTAGACAGTACACCCCATCTTTCATGGTATTTGGTGAAACTGGTAAGTTTCCTATGTCTCTCTCTGTGAAAACTAGAATGCTAGTGTTCTGGTATAAGCATGTTACTTGCAAAAGATCTTCCGAGCTGTCTTCGATTATTTACAGAAGTCCCTTAATTCATACAACACCAACTAATCGGAACCAATAGCTGAAAAGTATTCACACTATCTTCAATGAAATCGGATTAAGCAGTTTTTTGTTGAACCAACACAGTTCTATTGCACATCCCGCACCGTTTACAGAGAAAGTTAAGCGCAGTTTAAAAAATGGGTTTGCAAGATTTGTATGGACATGTAGATAACGATACCATGTTTATTAATTACAGGATGTTTAAACCCAATTTTGGTCAAGATGCTTATTTTACAGTGTTACCAACTAACTGTGTAATTGAGTTTGTAAAGTTTAAACCAACAATGCACTTCCTGTTACTAAACAGCGTTTCAACAATTTACCAAACAATGAAAGAATCTGTGATAAATGTTCCACAAATGATAGTGCTGATGAGTTTCAAAGTTTTTTCTCCCTTTTTTGACAGCACCAGGAAATGGTTTACCTACATTTTTAGAACCCGATTAACACCATAAAGTGCCAATTGCTGTTTTCTGAAAGAAACAAAAGAATATTGCTAAAACTTAAAGCATTTGTCTCTACTATTCGTATTTCATTTCAAATGAAACTTTGTACATTGACAGGGAAACCTTTTTTTTTCTCTATTGTGATGAAAAATGACTGTTAATGTGAATTTCCCTGCTTCCTTGTTCCTTTTGTATTTATCTAGCTTTGGACATCATTCTATTTGTTTATAAGGTGTGTGCCTCCTGGGGGTACACGAAATGAATAATAAATAAATCTGCCTTGCCTTGAATGCCGATTTTGGTTTAACAAAATACTTTCCAAAGTACGCCCTCTCTCTCTCTCTCTCTCTCCCCCCCCCTCTCTCTCTCTCTCCTGGAAGCGAGGACTGACTTGTAGAGCTCCATGGTCATGTTGGTGATATTAGAAGCAGTCAGCCGGACCTCGTCCTTGAAGCCTGCCAGATGCCCGGCCAGTATGGAGTGGTAGATCTTGAACAGTGACTGCTCGGCCGGGAAGGTCATGTTGAAGACAGAGAAGAGCGACACGAAGCGTGGGTCCGTCTCGTTGCGCCCTCCACCAGCCTTGCCCATGGAGGCAATGTAGCCGATGTCCTTCATGTTCTTCCAGTTGAGGTCCTTGCCGCGGTCGTAGACGCCTCCCCGGTCCAGCAGCAGCTTCAAGAGGGCGATGGGCTGCTGGGTGCCGTAGGTGTCCACCTGACGTGCCCAGAGACCACCAGCATTAGGTGCTCAGTGATGGATCATGATGGTGGTGATGGTGGTGGATGAAGGTGGTGGATTGTGGTGGATTGTTGGGGGTGGGTAACACTGACGGATGACCGATGCCATACAGTGATGACGATGACGATGATACTGATGATGATGTGAATGTATATAGTGCCAGTTCTCTAAATAGTCTCTGGCTTCCAGGCACATTACAAGAACAGGTAAACACACACACACACACACACACACACACATACGCGAGAAGTGCATAACGAGGACAGCAGTGTGGCGCTGGGTGGTCTGCAATAGTTTAAAGAAGTGAGTGTTGAGGGTATACTTGAATGAAGTGGAAGAAGATGAATGCCTGATCTGCAAAGGGAGTTGGTTCCAGACAGTTACACCAAGAAAACAGAAAGAACGCTGACAAAAGAACTGTGTCCTGATTGTATGGATGCGTAGCAGACGTGCAGCAGAAGAAGAACGGAGCTGACAGCTTGGGAAGTACGGTGCTTTTTAGTCTCATTTCACTCTGTCTATCAACAATGTGTATCAGATTATCCTCTTCCTAACCAAGACCATCATCTGCAACAAACTGGTAAGAACGAATGAAAACATGTTGAAAGAGCGGCACGAATGGGGTTACCTGAGGCATGTTCATGTCATCAATAAAGATGAGAAGTCGTTTGCCCACTGGAGGGCCGTACGTGTCTTTCGTTCGTTTCTCCACATTGGCCTCCAGATTCCTCTGGACGTCCAGTGAGGTTGTTCGACTTGAAAAATTCATGTTCAGCAACATCTGTGCACAAATAATACCCCTCCGTCTCTAAACGTCCTTTACAATTAGAGCATTTGATGTGAGGATACCAGGCATATTCTCCAATGCTTTAATACGATGTACTGACCTCGGTTTACAAAAGATCTCAAATGAAGTTAGTGCTTCAGTGTGTTTGGTAGTTCTACTTTGTTTTGAATTTGCTGTGTTATGTTTTCTTTAGCTGATTTACTGTCAGGCTGTGTTGCTATCAAGACGCAAATAAAAAAGAATCAAGGGAAAGCAGTAAGAAGACAGCTAACAGGAAAGAGGAACACAGGCTCAAAGGAACAATGTGACTTTGTACTGAGCACCTTCATTAATCTGAATAGTAATGTATCGACTGAGGCAGAACATCCCGTCCCAGTCGACCACACCATACCATACCAAACTGCTCTAACTCAGACAATGGACCTGGGGTACACCAAACCTACTTACAGTGATCTCGAATAAAGTCCAACTGATTCATAGTGATCTTGGATAACATCCAACCAATTTACAGTGGTCTTGAATAACATCTAACTAACTTAACAGCGGTCTATCCGATCAACATACAGCGGAATGAATTTTTACCAAACCATGGGCCCGAGAACTCACAATGGTGTCTGAGCTGAGTGTCCTGAGAAAGTTGGCGATGGTGGCGGTCTTGGAGGTGCCGGTGTCCCCGATGAAGACCACAGGCTGCTTGATGCCCACCATCAGGCCCAGCAGCCAGGTGGCCCGCACCGTGTCCACGGTGGGCACCAGGATCTCATTGAACTTCACCTCCGGTTTGTGCACGTACTCGGGCACCATTTGGGACCACGGTACCCATTTCTTCTTGTCCTGGTCGAAGAAGTACTCGAACAGAGTCAGGTCGCCCGGCAGTTCCCCTGTAACAGCACAGGTGCTCAACTGAAGGCTTTGTTTTTTTTTCCCTGGTGTAACTCAAGGATATATTTCCCCCCTTTAGAAAAGCTTTTGAAGTTAGATTCGCTTCAAATAATTTACTTACTTTTACCGATATACCATGAAAAGGTTGTTTTCTGAATCAAAGAAAGTCTATTCTTCCCGTTGTACATTAACCAATATCAAGGATAAAAAATGTCATGGTTTACGAGAAGTCCGTATGATAATGAAATTAACACAGAAACAATTTACTAAAAAGCACGGGCGCGTCATTCCCACTAAATTAACCACCCCTCATCTCTTCCTACCCATATCCCTGGAAAAACAACATCACATGACCTGGTCGCCGCTCATTCATTAAAGTGTTATCTGGAAGCCTTTAAATATTTTTAATGAAAGAACATTCAAGTTTATGATTAATGAAACTACAATGAATGGATAATCGACAAAAAATATATTCGCGCATAGAGATGACATAAATACAAATACGCGGACACCCCAAACAACAAGGGTATTACAAATGTTTCCCACTTCGCTCACTGATGCGACTAAAAAAAACAACATCAACCCTATACTAACATGTCATATTATATTCTCCGACATAGAACTGAAAGATACCAGCTACAACCATAACATTGCATATCATGTTCTCCCATATCCATGTGCCACTTACCAGCTTTAGCCAGCTGACTGCCCCCCTCCTCGGACAAAATGGGCAGCGAAGACAGGTACTTGACGTAATTGTCAAACTTGATGCGGCCGTCCGGCAGCAGCGCAGCGCCGGCAGACCAACACAGCGCCATGATGTAGATGGCCTCCAGCTCATAGCTGTCCCCCACTTCTTCCGTCAGTAAGGTTGTTAGCATGTTGCACAGCTGCGTCACCTGGGGAAACACGCGCGCGCACACACACACACACACACACACACACACACACACACACACACACAAACACACACACACACATACACTCCAAAACCAAAGTGGCATCAAAACTACTCCATGCATGGTTTAGAACAATTAACTGACAGACCAACACGCATAACTGAAAGCACAAATACCACAACAGATCACATTTATGTAACCACAAAACAACACATTGTGGAGGCATGTGTTCCACCTTGTGGCAGTAGTGTCTGTCAGTCTGTCTCACCTGGTTTAAAAATCGTGTTAAAATTCCAAAGGTAGGACATTAAACTATATTCTATATGAGTTTTAAGAACTTTAAAGAAGGCGACTGTCTCTCTGATTTAGCAAACTCACATTTAGATTATGTGTATCAGTTAAGAGATCCTGATGAAGCAGTCGAAATTTGGATTAATACATTTTCTTCTGTTTATAACATGCATGCACCATTTATTAGGAAAAGAGTTAGACAAGAAACAAAACCACCTTGGATAACAAAAGAAACTGACACTGAAATACACTACAGAGATTATCTGAAGATATATGGATCAAACGAACAATATAAGAAACAAAGAAATAAAGTAAACGCCATGAAACGTAAATACAAATGTAATTTTTTTTTCAGAAAATGTTAATTAATACAAAAGATTCTCGTCTGATTTGGAAAGCCATCAACAAGTTGAATAATAAACATGTGTCAAAAACGTCAACAAAGCATCACTGATGTAACAGCAAATCAGTTAAATAATCATTTTGCAACCATGCTGAAAAAATTATATCACGCGATAGGACCAGTGAAAATGACCTCTGTTTTCTAAAACAATATATTGATTCAAAGAAAATTCATGTTCCGTTTAGTGTTCAACCAATGACTGTCTTGGATGTAAGTCAAAGTCTATCACAACTGAAAGAATCTGGCACACGTGATTTGTGGACACTCTGACATATCTGTATAATTTTATAATGTGTGTATTGATAAGAAATGTTTTCCTTCAAAATTCAAGCAGGCTAGAGTCATTCCACTGTACAAATCAGGTGATTCTTCTATCCCATCTAACTATAGGCCAATTTCTGTCTTGTCTGCTCTGTACAAAAACCCACTGAAAAACACTAGCAAAAATCTTTATATTCTTATCTCTTTGACAATGACCTAATCCATGAAGACTAGTCCGGATTCCATAAAAATCATTTTTGTCATACAGCCCTCATACAACTCACTGACAGTCTTCTACATAACAAAAATGAAAATAGATTCAAAGGTCTCCTCTTCATAGATTTTGAATAGCTTTTGATGAAATCAGTCACTCCTTGTTACTGCGTAAATTTGAAGCTTATGAATTACCACCAGAGTATACTCACCTTATACAATATTTTCTTTCTGACAGGAAACAGTAACAGTAAATAATCTAACCTCAAATTTTACATCTATTGAATATGGAGTACCACAGGGATCCATCTTAGGGCCAATTTTATTCTCCACTTATGTTAATGACTTACCTTGTTATATGAAATGTAAATGTGAAATGTTTGCGGATGACCCATCCCTACATTCAAGGAATTCAGACGCATGTAAACTAACTGATGAACTCCAAGATGATATTCTGAAACTTAACGATTGGACACGATTGAATCACATGTTCTTAAATGCTCAGAAAACGAAGTTCGTGTATGTATGTGCACGACAAAAAAGACAAAGAATGAAACATCACTTCGAACATTCCTAGGCATCAATAAAATTGAAGAGGTAGATTCACATAAAATTCCGGGTGTCATTATTGACAAAGATCTAACTTGGACTGATCATATGAAGTACTTAAGTAAACGTCTCTCTAATAGAATACTTCAGCAAGCAAAAATTAAAAA
Source organism: Babylonia areolata (assembly GCF_041734735.1). NCBI lineage: Eukaryota > Metazoa > Mollusca > Gastropoda > Neogastropoda > Buccinidae > Babylonia > Babylonia areolata. The sequence continues at coordinate 21,630,858 of NC_134887.1, forward strand.
GATCCTCAACGTCCAGTCACGAAAGCTCTTCTTCTGTGCACATGTTCTGCCAGTAATCGATTATGCGTTGACTTCATGGGACAGCTGAAGCTTCTCAAACATGAAATTTATTCACCATATGTATAAAAGAGCACTGAAAATAGTATTGTTAAAATCGAGCTCCCTGGACCCCAATGGACAATATAAAACGTGTATTTCATTATCACAATGTTCTTGAACATATATTCATTTTGTTTGTTGTTGTTGCTTTTATTTTGCTCTCTCTCTCTCTCTCTCTCTCTCTCTCTCTCTCTCTCTCTCTCTCTCTCTCCTGCATTTTTTCTTTTTCTTTTTTTTTCATTGATGGTTTGATGTAAAAAAAAAAAAAAAAAAAAAAAAAAAAAAAGCAATTGTTGCTTATTCAATTTACCACCATGTAAAAAAATCTTGACTTGACTTGACACACACATGAGCGCACAAGAGAAAAGAGAGGGGGTGGGGGGTTAGACAGAAAGAAGTAAACAGAGAGAGGGGACAGATTTACGAGAGTTAATGTGGCGGTATTTAACCATAGCAGAACAACTGGTCTAAACATTCCGCAATATCGTGATCGTCAGCAACAACAATACAAACCTGAGACTCTTGGACCTCCTGGGCATTACACACACAAAAAATTAAACGGATGACATAGTTCAACCAGTCCGCAAGCTCTGACACCTCTTTTAACCTGAAACTGATTGTAAAACCTAACACCCCTACTCCCACTCCCCCACACACACTGACCAAATTGAGGTTGCTGAGGGGGATGATGGTCCGCAGCTTCTCCCCCTGCACGCCGTCCTTCATGCCCTCGATGATGTAGTCCACCAGGAAGGGCACGTACTTATCATACATGCTGTCCAGGTCCTGGGACTCCTCTTTGCTGGGGGACCGCGTGTTGAGCCACTTCTGCCAGTATGGCTTGTAGCCCAGGTTCTTGGGATCCACGTACACCATGCCGCACCGCGAGATGGTGGCTGGGGAGGCGTACTGAAGGTCGAAAACCTGTACAATTTCAAACAACATGGCGCAGTGTTTCTGCAGACACATCATTACCTCACACAACATGGCGCAGTGTTTCTGCAGACACATCATTACCTCAAACAACATGGCGCAGTGTTTCTGCAGACACATCATTACCTCACACAACATGGCGCAGTGTTTCTGCAGACACATCATTACCTCAAACAACATGGCGCAGTGTTTCTGCAGACACATCATTACCTCACACAACATGGCACAGTGTTTTTGCAGACACATCATTACCTCAAACAACATGGCGCAGTGTTTTTGCAGACAAATCATTACCTCAAACAACATGGCGCAATGTTTCTGCAGACACATCATTACCTCAAACAACATGGCGCAGTGTTTCTGCAAACACATCATTACCTCACACAACATGGAACAGTGTTTTTCCAGACACATCATTACCTCACACAACATGGCGCAGTGTTTCTGCAGACACATCATTACCTCAAACAACATGGCGCAGTGTTTCTGCAGACACATCATTACCTCACACAACATGGAACAGTGTTTCTGCAGACACATCATTACCTCACACAACATGGCGCAGTGTTTCTGTAGACACATCATTACCTCAAACAACATGGCGCAGTGTTTCTGCAGACACATCATTACCTAAAACAACATGGCGCAGTGTTTCTGCAGACAACATTACCTCTGACAACATGGTAGTGTTTCTGCAGACAACATTACCTCAAACAACATGGTACAGTGTTTCTGCAGATAAAATTACCTCAAACAACATGGCGCAGTGTTTCTGCAGACGGATCCTCTCCCCGTTGGCCAGGGTCAGCAGACGGTTGTCGTCCATGACAGAGTTCATGTTCTCCACCCACAGGGCGTCCACGTCCCCGTCGTACACGATGTACTTGCGCTCGTTCTTGTCGGTGGGCTTGTTCATCTCCCTGAAGATGTTGGACAGCAGCCCGTCCGTCCAGTCCCGTGTGCTGGGGTCCAGAACCCCGTACAGCTCGATCACACTGCGCTCCTTGGGGTTGATGGTATAGCACCGGGTCGGTACGCCCAGTCTGCAGTGCAAAGGAGGAGTCGGAAGGGGGTGTGGGGGGGGGAGGCAAGGAGACAAAGAGAATGAGTGTGGCGTACTGTTCTCCAGCCTAAGGGTTGTTTGTTGTTGCTGCAGAATGTGTATGTAAGGCACAGATTGGGTGGGGGAGGAAAGAGAGAGAGAGAGAGGGAGGGGAGTGGGGGGGAGGGAGAGGGAGAAAAAGTGAGACAAACAGAGACAGATAATAATTGACAAAAAGACAGGTGGGTTCAGAGGTGGAGACAGAGATAAACACAGTAGTATATAACAAGATTGCTTTTTTCCACCAAGCCCAGGGGAAAAAATAAGAAAGAAAAGTACAAGAAAAAATAAAGAGAGGAAATTGAAATGAGAAGAAGAGAGATGGGGTGGGGCGACCGTGAAGAGAGGAAAGAAGAAAATACGAAATGAGAGAGAGAGAGACAGAGATAGAGACAGAGAGACAGTGAGAGAGAGTCAAAAGTTATAATACAAAAGTTAAATTACAAAACGAAAAAAAGAAAATGGCAAGAACAATAATACATATACAAACAAGTATGAGACACATGAAAGAAAATGTGGATAATATGGGAGAAGGACAGTGGCATGTTACTATGAATACCACCATAAACAATACAGGGAATGAGCTACTTTCATCAACAACATCACGAATTAATTACAGTATTTTAAGTTCTTCATGAGATGTTCACGACTAACGTTTTTAAATGCCTTAAGTTTTTATTTCATTGGTTTTAACAGTAGATAACATCGCATTCCATGAGCATCCTCCTGAATAAATAAGACTTGAAAATATCGACTCTTGGGAGTGCACCATAATCTTGGGTGGATGACGGATTGGCTTGGTTACAAATTTGCTTCTTAAAGAAGGAGGAACAGTATTAAAATAGTTTTAAACTTAAGAAGAGCCTTGTTGTATATAAGTTTCGACTTCAGTAGAAAGATCTTTAAATTTGTGTAATCAGATATCGATCATGATGATGATTTACGAAGGATTAATTTCATGACTCGCCTATCAGAGAGAGACACACACACACACACACACACACACACACACACACACACACACACACACAGAGAGAGAGAGAGAGAGAGAGAGAGAGAGAGAGAGAGAGAAAATGAGAGAGGCCGAGAATGACAGGGAGGGGGTCGGCAAACACTCGCTTCTTGGTGTCAGCTGCCGAGACTGATATGCCTGCAACAGGGACAGCTGCTCACTTGGTCTGTGACTGGCACAAGGTGTTGATGACCACGGACTTGCCCCCTCCCGTGGGCCCCACGATCATGGTGCAGTGCCGAGTCATCATCGTCTCGTACAGCTGTACCACCTTGTCCACCTGACATAAGAAAGAACACCTGCTGCACATCCCAGGTTGCTGAGCGCGCGCGTGTATGTGAGAGGTAAATTTACGGAGATTGTGTCGATGGACTCATCTGTAGTAAAGTCTGGTTTGTGGGAAATAATGGACGGTTTAGTTAACAAATATAAAAAAAACAAACCTTCGTCGTTATAAAAGAACTATGTATCTGTTGAAAATTATTCCATATCATTCATGCATTATAAACTGATACACCGGTGTTCCCACTTATACTGTCTGCATAAGTTATACAGCAAAATACGATTTCGTTTCCTTCAACCAGAAATGACAGACATGGTGTCACTGACCTGTATAGGCAGCAAGATGTAACCATTCTCCACAAACACAGACTCCACGGCACCATTGAAATCCTCGTAGCGTACCCGTGGACACTCCAGCGCTGGGAAGAGGTCAGAGATAAGCCCCAGGAACAAAGGGACGTCCTCAAAGACGAACTTGGGCAGGTTCATGTCCCGCAGAGCCCTCATCAGCACCACGTCCTGCCAAACACACCGTGCTTTGCCTCTCTCAGTAGTCCTTGCTTGTGATGTCCGCAAGGAAAGATAGTGTCAAGCTTGTAAAATGATTCTGATGTTATGCTGTTGTTGTTGGGTTTTTTAACTGCAGGCAAGACTTGCATTTGATTGGTATCTGAATGATGTCCATGATGCAGTACAAACACGTAATGCAATACTGTGTTGTGGACAACATAATAATACAATACAACACAATAAACACAACACAGCACGACGCAATACAACACAACATAACGCATTACAATACAATGCAGTACAAAAACAATTTGTATGACAGTCGTGTCCGACAAAGACCATCAGGACGGCAAAGGGGGTAAATGCTGCCCCAATTATCTGGGCCACAATTTGATTTTATGGAGTGTCTTGCCGAAGGCACATCCCCACTCTCTGGGTCAAGAGAGTTTTAGGACAGTCGGTCGTTGGGATGGTTAAAAAAAAAAGGCCAACTAACCCCAAGGTTGACAGCACTAACGATCAGTTCAATTTTGCCTCCTAGTTTGAGAGTCACACAGTTCATCAAAAAAGACTAAACCGAAAATTAATTCCCGAAAATATGGACATCTTGATCATATTTGTGGGCAACACAAAATGTTTTAATGCTGAATCCGACTAACCTCTGCTAGATCTGAGGAGGAACGTTTGAGTTCCCCAGCCATGACCAGAACGGACTTGAGTGCCCGCAGTCCAAAGTCATAGTGGTACTGCTTGGACAGCTGTTCTTTCGCCAAGCGGTACAGCACTGTCATCTTCTTCGCCAGCACCTGATGGATATGACATACATGACGGTACGCGTTATTCGTTTTTATCATAATCACAACCGCCTGTCACAAACATCCCTTTTAAGTTAAGCAGTGGCCCAGTGGTAATTCGCCCAACTAGGAAGCAAGTGTCCACGGGTTTGATTCCCATATACCAGGATTTTTACTTTTTCGCCTTGACTAGACCTTGAGTGTTGGTCTGGGTGCAAGTCATTCGGATGAGGCGATAAACCGAGGCGTCGTGTGCAGCATGCACTTAGCACATGAAAAATAGTCCACGGCAAGGAAATGGCTATCTCATATGTGACGTATTGTCTGTAACATACATCATTACCTACGGTTACTTACATATATTATCATACATACAATGTTGTTTCTTGCTTTTAACCTTTTTCAGGTATATGCGATATAAGAGCAGGAAGAAATAATGAGTATTTAGCAAAATGGCCAACGTATTTAACAAAGGAACAAGCCATGGTATTATAAATATAGTTGGGTGGTTTGACAGTCGTTGCCCAAAAACTTTTGGGTGAATAGAAAACATCTAGCGACAAAAAAAGTACACTCGGAGAACGAAATTTGTCTTTCCAGTTTCTGTTTTCTCCTTTCTTTTTTTGTGGCCTCAGTTGCATGCAAGATCACGAAGTACGAGACTTTTTTTCCTCTTTTTTCATGTGTTCTACACGTGTGCATAGTGTTGGTCCCTAAGGAAACAGATATTTTGATAAATGAATGAATAAATAAATAAATAAAACGTCCCTACAATCAACAAACTACTTAAGGCGAGGAGAAAAAAAGCAACAAAAGAATGTGTCCCGATCTCCGGATACAATCAATCTTAAAGGAGATAAAGAAAAATCACTTCATGCGATATAAAATTTGTTGTTCAGATATCACAAATACTGGAGATGTTGACTTAGTTTTCTTTGCAGTATCAATACACATTTTACGAATGAGAATAATCTTGCTCATACTTTTCACTGGTTAGTTCTTGGTTTTGTACTCCAAACAGTACATCACGCATTCTAAGTTCTACACGTTTCCAAATAAGACCATTGAATAAAATGTTATATTTTGTTTAAAAAACAACAACAACAACAACAACTGTTGTACACTTTTTCTGTTGTTTTCATGTTATATTCTGGTATACTTGTTTGACACATGCATTATTATGCATTATTTTTTATTGTAGTTCTTTTAACCGGAGTTCTTTAGTAACGGAATGGAGAACAACCCACATTTTTGTCCGTGATTTCCAATCCCTTTTTTCACAGCCAAAACCATGTACAGAAGATTTAATTTCTGTTTGTGTTCAAGTTTGTTACATTTTTTCTCTGGCTTTGTATCGTATCGTATCGCATTGTTTGTATTGTGTTGTGTTGTACTTTAACATATTCACTCTTTTGTCACAACATATCCCTCTGTGTGAAATGTGTGCTGCTGTCCCCAGGGAGAGCGCGTTGCTACACTGAGAACGTCACCCACGTTTTGTGTCTCTTTCTGCCTGCAAATGTATTTGTTTTTCTACAGAATTTTGCCAGGAACAAACCTTTTGTTGCCATGGGTTCTTCTACATGCGCTATAGGCATACTGCACACAGGACCTCGGTTTATCGTCTCATCCGAATGACTAGCGTCCAGAGAAAATATTGGCGAGTGTGGGATTCGAACCATGCGCTCAGATTCTGTCGCTTCCTAGGCAACGCGTTACCATTGGGCCAACTCCTTGTGTTGTAGATGTCGTCTTCACCTTGTCTGTCATTGTCTTTTCTTGTCCTGAATTATCTTTTGCAGCCAGTCCTTCCACACCACACTAAGTAGTATACATTAATTACTGCGTTATGCTGCACCATGGTGTTGGATGGGTTTTGGGTTCCTTTATTCTGAATTTCTTCTAGCGGTAAAATTATGTTATTGATCTCGCCTTTAGAATACAAGTTTTTCCCCCGAGTTTCATCCGTTATATTTTGAATTCATTTCAAACCGATTCGCCATGTCGATAATTGATATCAAATACATCTTTACCGTTAGATATTTGACTAACCTGTCATCTTTAGACACAAGACGAACTTTCGTTTACAAATCTGAACAGTTTCCCAAGTCATAACAAGAAAAAGCATTTCTGTTTCTCGTTAACGTTTTCCACATTTACCTCGCCTTTTTCTTAATTTCTTTCTGTCACTTTACGTTTAAGCTTTTCAAATGCGTTTTTGAAAAAAAAAAAAATCTACGATAGTAATACAATGCAAATGCAGACAGAAAAACGGGGGGAGGGGAGGGAAGAAACATTGCACAATGGCGACGCGTTCTCCCTGGCGACAGCCGTCCACATTTCATACAGGTGAATCTGTTGTGACAAAAAAGCAAAACAATACAAAATGAAAAGCGATGAACACGTTTAGTATGACAATCCGTGTCTAAGATGCCATCCGCAGCACGAACAATTGTTCTACAGGACTATAATAATAATAATGGATACTTATATAGCACACTATCCAGAAATCTGCTGTAGGTGCTTTACAAAAACGCTTTGTTAACATAAAACATTACATCTATGTTACATACACACACCAAAATCCCTGTATGACACGCAGTTAATTCCATTTCAACCTCGTCACATTCTTGAAATCCATTACACAACCGTCACATTCGCCAACACGAAATCTAGTGCAGCGCTATAACCAGCTTGGTAAATACGTTTACAAATATTCGCCTTGCTGTTATCTTTAGTTCGAACACTGCTATAACAAAACGACAGTAAATCCTTATACTTATGTTCAAAATTTTCCAGTGCCTTCTAGATGAAGGCAACATTGCTTATCATCTATCTTCCCTATCATCACCTGTGGAACAAACTGTTTTTAACTAAGTTTTCGTCTTAGATAATTAAACACACACACACACACACACACACACACACACACACACACACACACACACAGAATACAGCAGACAGACAGAGACAGAGGGGGGATAAGGGGATAGTTCCCCAAAGATCTAGCAGTCACCTTGGCCATGAGAAATCCCTCAGAGAAGAGCATGATCTCACAGATCTGCTGCAGGTCCGGCACGATGACGACCACAGGCCTGAACAAGGCTTTCACAGATTCGGGCAGCTCGGATCGCCCCGCGTAACCAGGGTTCATGGTGATGAAGATTCCCAGCCGGTGGTCCAGGGTGATCTCGATCCCTTCAAACTGAAATCAGCATTGGGGTGAATAAACACGTCTAATGTGCCAAGACGTCACCAGTGGCTTGCACACACGAAAAGAGTACGAGCGCGCCTGTGATAGGTATTTGCGATAGCCTGTTGTGTTCAAGACCAGATGGCTTTGATGGTGTGTGCCTTTGTCTTGCTAAAGAGGAATAGTTTCCCGGCTTGTTTCTCTAGGCCTGTGCCTCTTACTCACCCGCACATAAGCTGATCGGAAGCGCCAAGCTGCTATGGTTTGAAGTTGTGTGCCTTCATTTTTCGCATTGGTTACTTGTATGTTACTCAGTATAATTCAAACATTCTGTGGACAACACGATGCTATAATCAGAACAACCAGTCACAGACAGCATAAATGTTACCGCGCATTACATTCACTCAACGTAACCTGCTGAATTTCTGTTTCATCATAAAACAACATGTCATATATAACAACAACAACAACAACAAAAACCACGTATATATAACTATTTGACTAACAACCGAATGGACAGACATACAGAGACAGACATTAAACGAAAATAAACTTATGTTGAGAGGAAAAGAAACGACAGACACGGGACTGACCAGGAACTTGTAGAGGTTGAGGATGAGGGCATTCCGGATGGTCTGCAGCTGTGTGGAGATGACGGACAGCACGGACACGTCGATACGGTTGAACTCATCAAAACAACTCCAGGCCCCGCACTGGCACACGCCAGACAGGATCTTACCCACTGCCTGACAAACACACACCGCACGATCCGTCATTCAGCACAATGCACACCAGCGTTTGGTCCTGCACATTTTCAGATTCACATTCCTCAGTTTGATGTAATTTTTACGGCTGTTTGTTCCATGCTTTATACTGCCATAATTATGCGCTCGCGATACAGTCAAAAGTTACTTTGCGTTCCGTGGCTGAACATTGGGCTACACGGTTAAAACACCCTGACAAGCAATCGTGAGAGGAGTGATGAATGTCCATCTTTTTTTATAAACTCACATGCAGCTGGCTGATCTTATACAATTTTCAGGAGAAAGAAGTTTAATATTCTCAGACTTATGTCTGAAGGCAATCCAAGAATATCACTTGCATCACATTAAATCGGAGTTTTATTGATTTTATTTTCTTTTTATTGTTTTTTTTCTTATTTTGTTTTATTTTGGGTTTTTTGCTGTCGTGCGACTCACAAATTGTGGACTGAAATTCTTCATTTCTTCATGTCTGATGGTCGTTCGGGGATATTATGCAGTAAGTGATGAGGCCTATGCACAAATCTTTCTCTGAATAATATTTAGCGGCTACTTTCGCCTCATTTCAATAATACAGTATCCCGAATTACCGATTAAATGCATGCCCTCCTTATAAAAGATGATTCAAGGGAATAATTTATGAGCAGCACGGTTTACCGACAAAACGACCACTTGAGCAAATGTACATTGTGTACGATCTTCACAGTGAGTGTAAAACACAATAGTTTACCCATGCCTGAAGTAATGTTTCAAAATGTAATGTTTAAGATGTATAAGGACATTTTTCATAGTATATTCAGATTTCTTGGCAGAATATCGCTGTTCATAGCAAATAAATGAAGCAATGAAAATTTCATACTATGTACAACTTCCTGCCTGGACTAAAAATGATAAAGAGACTGCTATTAATCATTTTATCAGTATGTGAGATGAAGGTGCCACGTTTTGTGAATTCAGAAAAAAATACACATTAGTAAAAAATTATTTAAGAAACATTTTTGGCTTCTTTATATCTTTTTGTGTTCTCCTAGGAGTACACTGTTATCATAAATAGAACGTATGGAAACAGCTGGGTTTTTTTTCAATGCTATATAGACAAAATTGATTTGGTATCGACAGACAGAGTATTTCCAGAGAAAATTAATTTGCTAAAGTTTACAAAAGAAACACAAACACAGATTCACACACGGACACAGACAACCGAATCTCGTGGTTATCACACAGAGAGACAAAAATACAAGTGCATGCGTACGTGCAACACACACACACACACACACACACGCACACACACACACACACACACACATATGTATATATATATATATATATATATATATATATATATATAATTTTATATATTGTCTTTCTTTAAATCAGCAGGAAATAACAGTTTCAAGTGTTATTTTCACAATAAGAAAAGTTGTCATAATATATATGTATGGGGGGTGCGTGGGTGTGTGGGTGTGGAAAGCATTCCAATATAAGAGAAAAGGACACCAAAAGACAGACACACCGACCAGCAGGCTGCAGACATAAGCCATCACAGAGAGAAACAACATACAACAGAGAGCGACGAGGCCGTGGCAGTGTGTGCAGACCTTGTAGTCCATGCCCTCCCCACAGTTGGTGACGACACACAGCAGACCCAGGGCCTTGGCCAGGTCCTTGGTGGTCTCCGTCTTCCCTGTGCCGGCAGGGCCTGCAGGGGCCCCTCCAAGCTGCATGGACAGCGCCTGTCCACACCACACACACACACACACACACACACACACACACACACACACACACACACACACACACATTTTCAGAGGGATAAACACTCTATCCACTTCCACACACTCATTGCCCCAGATAAGCACCACCTGGATTTGTTCAAAAGTCAACCAGTGACACGCTGAAGAATATTTTATTAACAGTTTCCCAGAAATAAAATGTATATTAAGAGGAAAATCGTGTCATGGTCACTCGGTAAGCTTTGATATTCGGTGAATCTATGCTGTCCACGTCTGATCATGTTTCGTCGAAAAAGTGTGCCCACAGTTTTAAACTCAGGTCAAAAGACGTTATTGTTTGCTTCAATTACAACTGTGTAACATCAACAGCACATTTCAAATGCATGTAAACAGAAAAGCGTTTGAAATAAAATAAACGAATATTCCGTACACCTTTCCCCGACAGAATGTGCATAGCAATCTTAATGTAAAACATTCAGGAAAGTAAAATTCTGGGGCCAGGTGTTCTTGTGAGAGGTTGAGAAAGATCATAGACACTCTCCTATGGTTTTGATATTCGACACTTCTGGCCTCATTTTGACGTTGATTTTGGGTTGGTCGCACCTGTCAGAGTCAGGTAGATCCTGTAGCTGTGAGTACGTGTATCATGTTTAACAGTCTCATTGAAACCCCTTTATTTCGTGCAGTGTGTACCTGAGTGAGGGTGAGGTAGATCCTGTCAGTGAGGGGGGTGATCACCAGACGCCCGTTCAGTCCCATGTACTCATAGCCGTAGCCAAAAGTACCTGTGCACTGCCGAATGACAAGCTCGTCAGGTTCCCGCTCCCAGTAGAACCTCAGCTGACTCTCCCACTCAAATTCCCGGGCGTCCATAATACTGACAACATACAGAGGTCACGAGTGTGGTACTGGTGGTGGTGGTGGCGAGCATGTGTGTGCAAGGGAGGAGGGTGGGGGAGTAAGGGAGGGGGGGGGGCGGGGACTTTAGATGTGGACTTTTTTTCTTCTTTTTATTCTTCTTATTGTTGTTGTTGTTGTCATTGCTGTGTTGCTGTTTTGGTGTAGTTTTTATATGTCGAATGGTTGATTAGTCATAGTCACGTTTCACTCCATGAACTGAAGAATTTGCTTATCACGCATCGATATTTCTGGCTCTACTCACGAAGTCATTGCAGAAGAATCTGTCGGCGATTTGTACTCATCTCTCTCTCTCTCCATCACTCCGCGCACCCACACACATATTCCTTAAGTGATTCTTTACCACGTAATATAGCACCAGTGCAATGGTTTATCGCAACTTTAAAATCATTCCACTAATCTGCCTGTCTGACCAAACCGTATTAGAAATAATATAACAAGTGTCCAGCAAATCAGATCTGAAGGAATGTTTTAGTGCCAGTGTTGCAGTGCAAACTGAATGCCAACCTGTCTCTAACAAAACCGTCGATAATGTCCCTGGCGTGCACGTCAATGATGAGGACAGTGTTGTATTTGGCCCGGTCGTTCTTGGACAGCTTCGAGCGTACCTGCGACACAGGAATATTGAAAGAGAGGGTATTCGAGTTATAATTATTCTGCCCGTTTTTTTTTTATTGGTATCGCAAATCAAAATAACGAGTCTGTTAATTTCTCGTCCGTTCGGTTGTTTTGTTGACACAAAAAGTACATTTGTGATATAAAATGTATAACACAAGACTTCGTCTGGCTGCGTATTCAACTGGTTTTCAAACAGTTCGTCTGAGTTTCGTTTTTTTTTATGTAACAGTTTCGTTTTTTTTTATGTAACACTTCTACCTTTCTCATGTGCACTTAGCACGGGTCTTTAGAGACCTCTACCATAAGCAGTTTCTCCCATGCGTTGACGTCAATGAGCAGTTCTTGGCAGACGTGCTTGAAATGCTGTTAACACCGGTCATTGCACGGTATCAAACAAAAGGTCGCCATACAGCGTCATCCAGGACGTTAACGTTGCGGGAAATTACAATGTCAGATGCGAATAATTTCAGCAAAACAAACCACTGCTTCTTCCAAACAAATATGTGTGTAGGTGTGTGTGTGTGTGTGTGTGTGTGTGTGTGTGTGTGTGTGTGTGTGTGTGTGTGTGTGTGATAAAGGCAAAGGAGGGTCCCAGTGATACAACCTTGACGACGAGCTCATCAATCTGGCCGTGGAGCTGCTTGGCGTAGTCCTTGAGCGCTGTCTTGGCGCCCTTCTTCACCTTGCGGAACACATCCTCCACCTCCCACGTCCACCACACCTGGTTGGCTGCCAGACACACCATGCCCTGGTAGTCCAGCATCCAGTCCACTCTGACACACACACACACACACACACACACACACACACACACACACACACACACACACACACACACACACACACAAACCCCGGAAACTGATGATGGCGTTTATGCCTACACAGTGACAAATTTGCTTCTTTCTATCAACATCCATTCCACTCTTCTACCCACAAAATCCCAAATTATTTTCTGATCCATGTTCAGGTGCACAGCGATGTATTGTTTACCTCTTTCGGTGATCGGTACGATACACATTGGTGCATACAGTTTTTCGCGCTCTATCAAAAACACGTCGTTTCATTACCATAAGGTACACAACAATACGCGATTCATTTTTACATGCAGTCACGAATACGTTTGTAATACCCACTTCTATTATCAAGGTATATCGATCTGTTTAAACACTCAAGTACATTCAAATCTCCAATTTTCTGCTTCTGTAATGAAAAGGAAGCCAGCAAATTAATTTAAGCATAGTGCCTTGATACCAGAAGCCTTCTGGAGATTCTATGCCAGCAATTCCCTCTTCTCTAATTATAATGTTTGCTCTTTTTTTCAGCCTTATATATCCCTGTAGGCAAACATAAAATAACCATAATGTCATATTATGTATATGACCGTCTGTTATCTATTGTATAGGCTGATGCATTCTAGAAATGGCTGAGTTTGCTTTTTGTTTTCCTTAGCGCAGCTATCAATGCATTATGCAACATTGTATCAGCTTCTTATGTTCCGAATATCTAACGTACATTTAAACAGCAGCATGGCATGATAATTCAAGAAAAATGACTTTTGAAATGAACAATGTCAACCAGCTTGTTATATGATGTACTTTTCTATACACAGCTATTTTTTCAAACAGTCTTGTCTGTTATGCACTGCGCATGATCTGCTTCAGTCGCAGTGGATAGCCCTTTAACTTATCTCACCAGTTAACTAAGATTTGGACCTTCTCGTGCATGACGCCTCATGTTTTTAAACTGATAGCCTGCAGTAAGTAGTCCTTTCTTGAAGCAACACATTAACACGGAACAGAATCAAACGGCGCTACTTCACCATAAACGTATCTTCTTCTGTGCCCTGCTTTCATCACCTGGTCTTGTTAAACTTGTAGTAGAAAATGGCTTCCTTGGTGATGAGTCGGTTGGACCTGCGCATCTCTTGCAGCACGCTGGTCATCCATTCCTCCACACGGCCTTCCGCAGGGATGTTCTTCCTGAACTCCATCACCTCCCCCTCTGCGGACTTCATAGCTGTGGCCACCATCTCTGCCGTTATCGTCTTCAGGAACACCAGAGATGCGATGTTGTCGTACATCTGACATACACACAACGTGTCAGAAAGTTCTCAGCTGGCGTTGATTTCTATAGCTGTCTATATCATAGAAGGTATGCATTTTTATTTGCTTCTCTTACTGAAGAGAAAGTTGTTGTCTGCAATCGGCACGCACTTTTTTTTTATAAGGTTTTCTTTTTTCGATTGTTATCATTCTTTTCGATTTACACAACAGAAAATAACACAGATATAACTTCATTTATGCATCCGTCAATCCATTGATGAATATATGCGTACACACACACACACACACACACACACACACACACACACACACACACACACACACACATACACACCAGCATTATAGAACATGATTTTACTTTCATAAAAAAATGCAGTATTTCAACCGTTACAAGCAAGTGTGCAGTCTGCTGATTAGCACTGGTATTACATAGTTGCAACTAAAAATCACTGAAATTTCAGCTCGATAAAATAAATGAGAGGTGGGAGGGGCAGGGGCTTACATTTCATTTTCATTACAAAATAAACAACTTTGTGTTTGTGTCAAATAGTAGATTGTGGTAAATCATGACACCATGAATTCATTGAAAAAAAGACCTGGATAATTAAGTTTTGAATCCGGTGAGTAGCCAGGAAGCTAGAAAAATGCAATAGAACAACAACAACAACAAAAATCAAGACTGGATATTGTCAATGATATGTTTGTAAGGCATCCATATTGTTTGAAAAGAATACGTTTCTAGGTTTATTCGTGTGATTATGTTCCATGATTTTATGTTTTAAATCTAAACAATTCCGGAAGATGTTAATGAACAATGCAGATTTTTCGTACTTTGCACTGATATATATATATACATTTTAGCTTCTAGTAGAATGTAGGCGAAAACACTATCACACCTTCCAATCCACACACACACACACACACACACACACACACACACACACACACACAATGACGACCACAACACACACACACACACACACACACACACACACACACACACACACACACACACACACCACGTATGCACACACACTCGTACGCACTGACCTGCATATGCAACAACAAAAAATGAACAAAGGATTGAGTTCATTATTGTCTTATAAATTTTATCACGTCAAAGCACTGTCACCAAAGACACCTTTACACACTCACAGCTTCATGATAAGTATCCAGATTCATTATGCTACATAGACGATAAAGGACCTGTTGTTACACAAAGGCCACACAAGAAGACAAGCTGAAGGTATGGAAGAGAACAGACAGAGTATGAGGAAAAAGATTCATTTACGTATACATAAATAATTAAATGCTGTACTGTACGTATACATAAATAATTAAATGCTGACGTCAACTGCCAACACACAAGGTCAAGCACACCTTGATCATGTGTTCCTGCACGCACGTGCAGTCAGAGCTGCCCAGGATGGAGAGAAGCTCGTCGTCGGAGATGAAGAAGAACCTAGGGAAGGCGTTCCGCTTGGAGTCCAGATAGTCGTTGAGCGACTTCTGGCAGTTCTCCAGCTCTGAGCTAAGCATCTGCAGCTCCTCTAGTCGGCCAGACACGTGGCACGCTGTCTTGATCAACGGATTCGAGTGGGTACCGTTCATGATCTGCACATCGGGGCGTTTCTGTCATGACTATGGCCTCTATAGCTTGACTGAGCTCAGAAGCTGTCTCTGTCAAAGGGTAAAACATGAAAAAGCAAACTTCTGCAGAGATTTTCAATTTTGTAATATCCAAACTGCGCCATACTTCTTCGCCGACGTAATGTTTAGCAGCAGCAATAATTGTTGTGGCAGATACAGCAGCAACAGAAGCAGCAGTAGCAAAACCAGCAGCAGTAGTGGTAGTGGTAGTAGGTAGAAGCAACAGTAGTAGTCGTTTTGTCAAACCATGGTGTAAAACACACAGCTGTGCCTGACTTGAAAGACTATGAAAAATTATAATGTTGAAAATCAAGCTTTAAGAAGGTTTTTAAGACTAACTAGCAAAAGTTTTCAATCTTGTAGTTGTAGAAGAAGCAGTCTGATGGCAGGCCTACCTTCTTAAAGGTCTTGTCAATTTGGTCGAACTTCTTGGCCTCTTCAGGCAGCTGAGAACGTATGTCTCCCGCGATGAAAATGCCTTCCAGGTACATCCACTTGCGCTGAACCTGAATCCACACCTGACACACACCAATGACCAATGACAGGCGCAATAGTTGAGTGATTAAAACTTTTGACTTTAAGTCTGAGGGCCCTAGGTTCGAATCTCGGTAACGGCGCCTGGTGGAGATTTTTCCGATCTCCCAAGTCAGCATGTGCAGACCTGCTAGTGCCTCAACCCCCTTTGTGTGCATAAGCACGCAGGAGATCAAATATGCACGTTACAGATCCTGTGATCAATGTCAGCGTTCGGTGCGTTGTGGAAACAAGAACATACCCAGTATACCCACCCCCTCCCACCCACCCGAAAAAACGGGATATGGCTGCCTTCATGCATGGCGGGTTAATTAAATAAAACGGTCATACACGTGAAATGTAAGATGTCTGTATGAATGTATATGGGTGCGTGGCTGAAACCTGACTGAATGACATACGAAACGAATGATGAGCACCCAACAGCAGCTGCCAATCGGCTCTACCCAGGTAGGCAGCCTGTTGTGCAAATGGCTCCGTGTTTGTAAAGCGCTTTTTGCTTGGTAGCGCTTAGAGCTTGGTTTCCGACCGAGGATAAATGATGATAATATGGATACTTATACAGCGCCTATCCTCGGTCAAAGACCAAACTCTAAGCGCTTTTCAAACATTGAGTCATATACACGACAGGTTTATAAGTATCCATATCATGTCATATCATATCATATCAATGCATTCGGCAATGCAGTTTGTTTTGTTTTGAATCCGTGCACACGTGTCTCTCTCAGTCTCTTGTCTCAATAACACGTACGAATACATTCCTACAGTCCTGCACTCACCTCAATGACCTCCGAGATGTGAGAGAGGGCCTTCTCCCAGTTCTGCACGATGGAGAGGAAGGGCCCGATGTAGCGAGAGGCGGACATGCTCTGCAGGTTCATGGACGTGTCGTCCAGACTCTGCATGATGTCGTCCACCGGACCCAGGACGTAGCCCCGGTTGCTCGTGCCCTTGGTGTAGGTCAGCACGATGAACTTCATACCACCCCAGGTCTCCTCCACGTCTTTCACGCCCTGCACACGGGGCCAAACAAGGAACATGACAGCTGTCACAACCCGAATTTGTGCATGGAAACGAAGGAGGTGGGGGCCATCAAGAAACGGAACCATATCGAGGATGATGTGAAATAAAGGTTTAATTACGGTGCCATGTGACAAGAAAACTGCTACAGCTAAAGGACTTCGCAACGTCCATTCCCTTACTGGCTCTGCAACAGAGACACTGCATTAGATAAACTATGTCTTTTTGATATTCATTCCACAACTCAGTATAAATACCCACGTGCCGAGATATACGAATGGGACGAATGATTAATACCACAATCGAACATTTTAGAGTACTTTTCCAAGTTGGAAGCTGTAAACATCTTAATGATGAAGATGATGACAGAGCAGCGTGTGAAAAGCACAGTGATTGAAATATACCACTTTTTTCATTTGTATCCTTGAGTAAGTGATATTTATGAACATAATACCATAGTTATACATCACTCAAATTATAAATATCTTTTTTACGAGAACGTTCCGACAGTGAAGCTTAAGCCTAAGGATGGTAACAACCACAGCATCACAACCATTAATTGTCTTTCTCCCTAAAGACGACTATCTCGATGTTCATGGGCGGACTGTCGCACACGCGCACACCTTTCACTGGTCAGATATTTTAATCGTTTTTGGTCTACTGTTGTTCTTCTCACACCAAAATACATCTTCTGTTCAGACCCCTTGGCCTCCTGATTACCACGTTTCAGACAGTGACACACCTTACCGACAACCATGCAAACACAAAGCAAGGTAAACGTAATGCAGCCACAGAACCTTTTCAATGCTCATCTCCTTGGCGGCAGCAGTAACGATATCGATGATGGTATCCTTGAAGCGGTACAGCTGCATGGCGAAGATCGTGCTGAGACTCATTGCCTCTGGCGATGAGGTAAAGTCCTGCCCACACTTGTGCATCAGCTCTTTCCAGTGCCGCTCCCGTAAAGCATCGGATTTCAGGTCCGCACACCTGGCGTCAACAGTTATGCGGTCTGAACTGCCAACACCATCTCTTGGTCACCATTTATGCGGTTTGAGATGTCAACCACATGGTGATCAACAGCTGTTATGTGGTTTGAGATTAAATCAACAGCGATTGTGTGAATCTAGTCTTTCACCAATAAATATCGGTTTTTGTCTACCAAAGACAAATAACCATTTCTCTGTTTACTTGTTTTCCTTCAAATGGATTCGTCACCAAATGACACACACCCTACACCATCAAATGATAAACTAAGGATGCAGAAAATTAAATGTGATCCAAAGATGTAAATAGAAAAAAAATCATGATGACTGAATCCGTGAATAGCGTAAAATAAATTTAAGCTACACATTCGTAATCAAACGTTTTGCTAAATCCTGTAAACTTTAAAGATTTATCTTTGTATTACATCGAAATACCCTCCATGTAAAGTCAATTTGCTTTGAAACAATAACGATACAGGTACAAACAAACAACTCTAGACAATATACCTCACGAAAGGATGGATCTCTCCTGCATACAATATACATCACATTACTTGTCTCACAAAAAAATATAAACTTATATCATTATCAGTATCACATTTATCATGAGCCAGTCAATGTCATCCACCCTCATCTACCACCTATGTCTTACAGAGGCAGAGAGTCTCTGAACTCCTTCATACTCTCGTCCAGTGCTTTGCCCACGGACATGAGTCGTGTGTCTCTGGGCAGTTTGCGGAACGTCTTGATGAAGCCTTCAATGCCATCCTGTAGCTGTTGGATGTTGAGGTTGACCCACAGGGTCTCTGACCAGTGGTCTCGGGCCACCTGCACAGGCAGTGGATAGTGGTATTTGGTTTTCCTGTTCGAGCGTTTCTTTCTTTTTGTTTTCTGTATTTCAATGATGGTTAATGACAATGCGGGTATTGAAGATGCCGCTATTGGGGTCTGTTACATATATGAATTATGCAATGGCCTGACTTCACATGCGTGCAAACAAAGCACTCAGATCAAAGAAAAATTCTAACAATGAAAAGCAGACTGTTGAGACCATGTTCATAATTTATTTACCCTTTTCACACTAATTTCTCACCATTCTTCACTTTCTTTACTTTATCCGACCGTTTTACCGGGCTGGTGTCGCGGGGAGCCGAAGTTGGCGATCTGTGACAAGCCGGGAGGCCTGGATTAGCGCCACGCCGTGGACAAGAAGCGTGTCTGAAACTCCGTCAATCCACTGTTAGCGTGGACTTCCCCTGGCTCTGAAGCCTGAGTACTCGGTGTTGTAGGCTCATAGGACTGGCTGGTTAGCTGGTATTCTTGTTAGGTGATCAAACCACTTTATGCACTGGTGATAGTTTGATAGGTGTACATAAACCATCTTTGCTAATGTCGTTTCTGACCCGGTCCCTTCTTGTTTTGCCTCCTGCTCGACGTGGGCCTTTCAATGAACCAGTTAACTCATCCTGAGTCACCCTGAATCCTCTGACTAACGGGGCTTTGATGAAACTGCGTTAAAATTAGCAGGCTGGTGTGGCCTCCTGGCGACCTAACATCGGTTGTTCCCTGTGGACTGCTGGCGCTGAGACGACAGACGAACCCGGGTGTGGCTGTGTATGGGGGACTCGAAATGAGCGGCGTGAGAAGTAATGCCACTGAAACGGTGCGGATGGGGCAGCAAAAAAAATATCTAAAAATATGTAGTGGGTGCCCATTGTTCTATGAAACAAAAGAGAAGAAAACAGACGGATATGTCAACCCTTAGTACCGCAAAAACAGTTCTACTATAGTCGCTTTCTTGATTATTGCTTTAACGTGTCCAATGCCTGGATGGCATTTGTGTTTGCATTCCTTACATTCCAAAAGTACTGTTTCATATAATGTGACATGGGCGAGAGAGAGAGAGAGAGAGACAGAGAGAGACAGACAGACAGAGAGGGAGATACAGAGAGAGAGAGAGAGAGAGAGAGAGAGAGAGTGTGTGTGTGTGTGTGTGTGTGTGTGTGTGTGTGTGTGTGTGTGTGTGTGTGTGTGTGTGACAGAGATTTCTCGTAGGTGTAATCAGCTGCATGAACACATGAAATGTGTCGTCTATTTCCAAACATGGAAAGTAACCATGTACATGTAATATGTGGCACAATGATCCCGGCACACAGAGCGTACCTTCTGTGCATTGTAGAGGTTATAGATGGCCTCTAGCGCATTCATCTCTTTCTGCACCTTCATGAGCTGTGGGTATCTGGTGATGGGCAGTTCGAACAACTTTTCGGCGTTGGTGTAGTCCTGTCTCTTCTGCTCCATGAAGTCCAGCTCTTCCGTATACTTCTTCATCATATCCAAACCTGTCGGCACCACTTTTCACAATTACTTGCTGGCCGATATCAATAGTATTTATTACAGAGCAAGGTGCGTCATTGACGCAGCCTGCAATATTCCTATTTCTCACCACTTTTCTGTTGTAGCCCCTTGGCATTTGAGAATGTAGACTGTATGAACATGGAAGCTGGTTGAATGTGTGGATAGAATATAGACAGACAGATATGCACGCAATTCCATGATACGCATACCTTCACGCCCACCCCCACCCCCATTCCGCACACCTGCGCACGTACGCACATACCTTTGTCAAGGTCGCAGCCAACGCTGCCGGGACCTTGAAGTTTAAAACGGTCAGCAAATTCCTGCAGGTCGATTTGAAACTGTGCGATTTGTTCCTGGGCAGTCTGCTCGACAAACACATCATCAACGGCACATCGGGGTTACCTTCTATGCTGTTATTATTAACAGTAACGGATGAATTAAGAAACAAAGCATCAAGTAACCGACTTAGAAACGGACAATATTAAGAAACATATCACAAACACAATAACTTAAAAACCACTATTCATTGCCTATGGAAGACGAATGATTTATGTAAATATGAAAATCGCAATAATCACACCATTTAGCCAGTACTCCTCGCTCGTTTTATGTACACTGATGGTCCTGGTTCAAGCAGCAATTTTGAACCAACATAAAGCTGTTTTGCTGTCGTCATTTCTCCTCGAGAAAGTGTTACTTCCTGTGCTGTTAAAAATAACGGAAAAGGAAATGTGAAATCCTCTGAAAACTGAAGTACCTGGGTGAATTTCGTCTTGGTGGTGGTCAGCCTGGCATCCGTCTCCTTGCCTTTCCAGACCACCTCGTCCCAGTTTTTCATCAGCTCTTGAACCTGGCTGTGTTCTTCGTCAGTCACCTGCACATACATGGGCATAATTCCACATAAACATGGTCCTCGATAATCTCTTTCTCTTTGTAAGTGAGTATGTGAGTGAAAGTGAGTGAAGGTGAATGAGTGAGTGTGAGTGAGCTGGTGAGTGAGTGTGTGCTTGCGTGTGTGAATATGCAGACATATACAATGTATAGATTTCAATGTATTCTTTCAAAACCTAACCTTAAAGAAATTCAACATCAGTCATGGATACTGATAATTATGATGACTGATCACAGACTTTCGATTGATTATCGTAATCATGATAATCGCATCATCTTTATAATCTCTTCTTAAAATTCATATTTCATAGACAACATTATTAAGATAATTCTGAGAATGACCTCAATGTTGTAGTTGTCCAGAATCCTGTAGCTCTCCTTGATGTTTCGGATGCTAAACTCGGTATCCATGGAGATGGCCTTGATATCAGAGATCACGGACAGTGTTGCCTTGAGGTCTTCAATGTCTATAGGCGCGGAGTCCAGATCGGAGGAAATATCCTGGAATAAAAGCAAAATATATGCATTACATGCATGGAAAGAAAAGTACCGGTACGCGATGAATATTGTGTCAACGTAAAGCAGATCATCAATGGTTCATGTTTTCCTTAACGAAACATGAACAACACCCAAAGGGTTTTATGACCAACCAAAAAGTGCACATTACAACATCTCCATCAATTTGTGTATATGGTTTAAATAAACTTTAATTATTCAACAATACACATGATTACAATGCATTGAATGACAAAAGAGCATCAACAAGCTTAAAGCTTATACTGTGCTCATAACGTTGCACTTCAATTTTATCATGACGGCAGATGAACCATATTATGACTTGTATGAAATAACATGCATAAACAGTAAGTAATGAAATAATGAAATAAAACAAATAAACAAACAGTACATAATATAGTAAAATAATGCTAATATCAATATTAACATGAGATTAAATTTATTATCACCAAAGTAATTGGCCTAATAGAAGAAAAACACGAAGAAGAAGAAGAAAATTTAGAAGAATGGAGGGTAAGGTGGTGGAGGAGGGGGAACAGAGGGGAGAGGAGAAATTCTAACAGATCATTGGCCAATCCATTCACCTTGAATATTTGGTCAGTCAAAAAAATTCAACATATATTTTACAAATAGAATCATGTTGTACTCTTTCTTCACAATACTTTCTAAGCTAAAATCTATTTGAATCGGAGATAAACTGGTGGACAGTTTGAAATATGAATATATTTGTATGATTTTGGAGAACAGGATCTCCATGCAACAGAATTTTAACGTGAATGTAGTTTGGAGATAAATTTAAGATTGTGTTTGCCCGAGCCATATGAAAGTCTTGACAAAATAATAAATAATGTTCAGCAGTTTCGCTTGCAGTGCCACAAGCACAAAGTGGGTCGTTTATTAAATGTCTGTTGAACATATCTTCTCTTAAGTCACTAATCCCTAGACGAAGTCGACAGTGAATGATTTGTTCCTTCCGTTTACCATAGTAATAATAGCTAGGCACTACAGCATCGTTAGCACATAGGTAATGTTTAAGCTGGCTTAAGGAATTGCTGGTTTTAACATAATCAGGTAGAGAATTCCAGAGATAAGTAGTAGATGGTATGAATGATTTCCGATAGAGTTTGGTGTGAAATCTTGGTACGGTGCGTTCCAATGACCTGCGTCTATGGTAAGGGTTATTGTCTGAAACAAGACCAGGAACAAGACCATTTAGGTAGTTAGGGCATAGACCGTTAACCATCTTGAAATAATGCACAAGTTTGTGTCTTTTCCTTCTTTCCTTAAGTGTACAGAACCCTGATTCTTGGTATATTTTTTGGTGGCTTGTCCCACGAACAGCTCCAGTTATGGTTCTTAATGCATCAAGCTGTAAATTTTCCAGAGAATCTGATTGTGCATCTGTGCAATTATCCCAAACAATATCAGCATAGTCAAAATGTGGTAATATGAATGATTTGTACATGATTTCTAATGCTCTCCTATTTAACTTGTACTTATACGTCTTAAGACAAGAAACCAACATAGTTACAGCATTGATTATACTTTTAATATGTTCCTCCCATTTACAGTTGTTTTGGAGTATGACGCCTAGATGTTTATGTGTGTCTGTACTTTGTAATGGTGTGATGCCAAAAGTAAGAGGTAAAATTGTGTCAGTGTTTCGAGAAAAATTTAATAACTCTGTTTTCCCCTCATTGAATTTGACTTTCCATCGCTTAGCCCAAGAATCTATCTTTTCTAAGTCAGAATTGAGTGTTTGTGCACGGATGTTTGGGTTGTTTAGTGCTAAGGACATACTTGTATCATCTGCAAATAGCTTAATGTTTGAATGGATGTCGTATACAATATCATTGATATAGATAAGGAATAATAGTGGACCAAGTACAGAGCCTTGAGGAACACCTGCGGGTATTCCTTTGTAATCAGACTTATCACTCTTTGTAACAACTGCTTGGATACGGTTAGAGAGGTAATCGGAAAACCAGTCAAGTAATTTGCCTCGTATGCCATTCGCTCTTAACTTCAGAAGAAGTCCCTTATGCCAAACTCGATCAAAAGCTTTAGATATATCAAAGTACACAGCCTGGGTTGTGACTCCATTATCAAAAGATGAGCATAAGTCATTATAAATACAGAGCAACTGATTTACTGTCGAATCACCAGGAATAAAACCTGACTGGGAAGGAGATAAAATATGATTTGATGAAAAAAACTTGTAAACTTGCTTATGGATGCATCTCTCAAGGACTTTACCAACACAGCTAAGCAAAGAGATTGGACGGTAATTACTACAAAGTTCCTTCGAAGCTTTTTTGTGCAGAGGATTTACATGTGCTGTTTTCCATACCAGAGGAAATTTTGATTCATGAAGGCTTTTGTTGAAATCCTGGTTAGTGGGTCTAGAATGGCTGGCAATGAGGCAATTAACAATCTGTTATGTACAAGATCTGGCCCTACCGCTTTATTTTTATTTAGATTTAGAATAACACCTTCAACATCAGAAGTAGTAAGCGCTATGTCTGTAAGTTCTAAGTCGAGGAATGGAATATCAGGTAAATCTTTTTCGCTGTCTTCAAAAGTGGATTGTGAAATGAAAAAGTTGTTAAAAACATCAGCTTTATCTTTGTTTTTATAATAGACAATACCATTAGATATAATAGGGGGAATTTCATCTGACCCAACACCTTTCTTTCTCAAAAATGACTTAACAAGTTTCCACCATTCTTTTGTTCCAAAATTGGATGAAGTTGTTATCTTATTTTCTAAATTGGTGATATACTCAAGCTGTCTTTGTTTTTCTCTATATGTAACATAGTTCCTAAAACACCGAAATTGTTGCCAGTCTTCTGGTTTGTTAGTTTGTTTAGCTAATTTATGAATTATTTTACGTTCCTCTATTAGCAGCCTAATTTCATCTGTCATCCAAGGGACATCATTTGGACGTACAGTGATAGTCTTCGTTGGCATACATTGCTTTGCGTATATACCATCAGAACACAGGATGTGAGGTGAAGACAAAACCTACAAAGATATATAACTGTCTTCATTCTTAATGTGCAGTGGGAGTGATACCTTTTCTTGTGCCAACACTCCTCTTCATGACGTCAGTCTATTTTTTTGCAGCTAAAAACGTGAATCAGACGGCAAGACAATTCAGCACATGGATGGAAAGTTACCTGGACAGACTTGGAATTAGCTGCTCACACGGATCTCCCAGGGCTTAAATTGTGAAACAGGCTATGTTATCGTAGACAAGACTAAGAAGATAGACTGAGGTAGGAAGGGAGATGGATGTGCGTGTGCGTCCCAATGACATTCCTGCCACACCCTCGGAATTATCGATAATTCATGTTGCATCCTGAGACAGCCTATCCTTCAAACGTGTCCGTCTGCAAACTCCATTGATTCTGGGCACAGGTGTCACCGAGACGAACAATTCAACGGAGTGACAATGACAGAAAACTGCAAATCAGATACCGCTGATCCAGCAGCAAGCTCCTCCTGAAGTTAGCTAACTGTACCTTTTATCCTTGTCTTTGTCTCGAAAGTCTGTGTAAGTACTGGACTAATCGCCCGTTCTCGTATCGGCAAAATAGAATCATCATTCATGATCATTACGTAAGGATGGACATCAAAAGCACCAAGAACACGTGCGTTGCGATAGTATCAGCAGCACACCAAGTCATTTGCTTTGCCCTCGCTGTTATGTTGCTGTGACCACCGTCAGTTCTTTCCCCGCATTCTGTAGGAAACAGCATCTCAAACGCAGAATTCGTAATGTAGAGAACATTACACTCTGCATAAAACATGTGAAGCACGGCACAGCGAAGTATGGTGCAGAACAGGTGACGGAACAATGCACGGAATTCGACGGGATACCACAAATGAGATGTTCTGCCACGTGATACAAACCGACGTAACACAATGCAGAACACCAATATCCTACACATAATATGACGTAATTCAGCACAGACAGCGCATTACGACGCGGAATGACACGGTACAGCACAACTACACAGTACAACAGTGACCACGGTCGAATACACGGGAGTACATATCTGCTACCATCATCACCACCGCTACCATCACCACAACACAACATGTATGAAAAAATACTCACAACAACCACATTATATTCACACATGCAAACACTTTCACAAGCACATGCACAGACCAAGCACGCAGGCCACTCCCAAGCCTCTCACTCTCATTTTGGAAACGACGTGATCCAGCTCCTCCTTGGCGCGGTCCCTGAGGGTGGTCCCCAGCAGGGTCACCCACTGCTGCGCGTGCTCCTCGATGGCGGAGGACAGCTGCGTCAGATTAATGCGCAGGAACTGCACGTCCACCGTGGGCGGTATGGCCTTCATCTCCTCCATCAGCTTCCGGTAGTGCTGCAGGTGATCGTCGAACGTGTTCAGGCTGGGGTTACGCTGTACCAGCTTCTGGACCAGGTTCACCTGCCATCACACCGCCGGCCCGTTGACGTTATCAAGTCTGCTTTGGTATCTCTCCAGAGAAATCGCCATCATCACCGCTGTCGTTTCACGAATGCTGACATCATCGTCATTATGATCATCATCATCGTCACTACCATCATCACTATTTAGCCAGTACTCCACATTATATTCATATTATATTTATAAGGCTTCCTTTTAGAGGGTATTAAAAGCAGCAGGATCCTAAACGACAGCAATCCATGGGCCCACCGTCATCTGATTTGTTACGTACGGGAAAGAAACGTGAACGGTGGGAAATATACCGTAACGTGCATATTATATTAAGTACCTGTAAGACTGTTCCTCAGTAAATGTTCTTTTGTGGCTGTATCAACTGGAAAGATTCGAAATAATGGACAGTATACTAACAAAAAAAAGTGTGAAAATATAGCGAAACGTGTGTACATAAACTATCCATAGTTTTTTTTTCTGTGGTCGACAAAAGAAGGGAAGACAGTAGGATATACATTTTTTTTTTTTTTTTTTTTTTTTTTTTTTTTTTTTGTGCTGCCGCTTCATTTGCAGTGGCATTACTCCCAAGCTGTTCATTCATAGAGCAAACGGCCACAACCGAGTTCGTACTTTTGCAATCCCTGCGTCGGCCGTCCACAGGGTACTATAGATATTATTTGGATTTGTATTTCTTTTTAACACAACAGATTTCTCTATGTGAAACTCAGGGAGAGCGCTTCGCTATACTACAGCGCCACCCATTTTTTTTAGATATTTTTTTCCTGCGTGTACTTTTATTTATTTTTCCTATCGAAGTGGATTTTTCTACAAAATTTTGCCAGAAAAATCCTTTGTGTTGCCGTGGATTCTTTTACGTGCGCTAAGTGCATGCTGCACACGGTACCTCGGTTTATCGTCTCATTCGAATGACTAGCGCCCAGACCACCACTCAAGGTCCAGTGGAGGGGGAGAAAATATCGGCGACTGAGCCGTGATTCGAACCAGCGCGCTCAGATTCGCTTCCTAGGCAGACGCCATCACTCCACCACCGCCAGAAAGCCACACACCAGAGGAGACCCTGTCCTGGCACTAATTCACTTTGGGGGTATTCAGTAGTGTCTGTTCTGATTTAGCCTACGTACTTAGGACAGCACGTACTAAGCCCACTACAATGCAGTAAGAATGTTGAGTACTGAACTGACCTGTTGTTGAAGCCGACAAGGTCATGGCTTTGTTTTGTATAAACTAGATAGTCAAGAAATTCTTGTCATATGAAAAGAAATCTCCAACATCCTTGTACGAATTTTCTTTTAATGTATTAATGATCATGTAGTTTATATCTAGAATTGACCCAGCCGTGGGTGAATGCGCATTGAGGAAAGAGAGTATGGCTGCAGTAACACAACTCATATATACGTACATGTACGGATTTTAGTTCGTAGTTGTGTGAACGAATGATTGTTTGGAACTATGAATAGCGTTCTGTTATAAAACTAGCATTCTCTCTCTGCCTCTCCTCTCTAATTTGAATAGTATCAATATGACCTGGTCACTATATTAATCATCTTTATTAGCGTAAAAAAACAGGCTGGAAAACTGATTATGTGATTTGGGGGCTTAGGCCTAAATCTGAAAAAAAAACCCACAGAATTCGTGTATATCCGTATTCGCATTTGTATGCTCTCTCTCTCTCTCTCTCTCTCTCTCTCTCTCTGTATGTTTCTGATCTTGCTCATTCCCTCTCTCTCTCTTGCTGTCACTGTCAGCTAAAACCAGTAGAGTCCCTTGCACACAACGATCGCACCGTCCAGCACCCCGACCTTGTCCTTTTGTGTCCTCCACACGCTTTTGTACTTCTTGAAGCGGTCGAAGTATCGGCCGACCTGGGTGAGGGCGGTCTTGATGGTGCCGTTGACCTGCTGCAACGTGTCGCCCACCTCGGGCAGCTGCAGCAGGTCCCACTGGAAACTGCACACGTAGGGCTCGTCCTCCCCCTCGATCTTCTGGGGCGGGGTGATCATACACGTGCCTTTCATCCACCGCTCGAACATCTTCAGGCTGGCACACACACCACCGTTACCATCACACTTTACAGCTCAGCTCACCGGGAGTGAAAAACATAAGTCATGTCAGGGCTGTCAGGGCAAGACCCCTAACCCCAAACCGCACAACACTCAGCACGTCCACAACGACTCGGATCAAACGACATGCATACAGAAACTGGACATACAAACAGTGTCATATGGCAAACAGGCACAAGACATGCACTTGCGATCAGTATTTGTCCTTACGACTGATTGCATAACGGACACAAAAAGAAGTAAAAGAGTATGAAAAATCTCTGACTAACGCGCTTAAAATACAAAATCGCTGAAGCAAGCAAAACCAAAGGAAAGGAAAGAAAAGGAACGATTATTTCTGTCAGGATCCCCAAGTCTGTTCACACTTATTGCTTGAATCACCGATTTTATGTGGCTGCGTTTTACAAGCATCTCATCAGCAATTCTGATATCTTATTTCAGTTGTCAAATTTCAATAGCGGTAGTCTAATTGTTTGAATGGTTGACAAGATAAAGCTACTTAAAAAATTGTAAGGGACAAGGTGGGGGAGTAAGCACTTAAGGTTTTCTAGGTATCCTGACCTATCCACACCCCTTTCCTAATTTTCTCAGATACTCTTCACATCATTATAAGAAAACACAAGCGACCATCATTTAAAAAATCAACATTCGAGCTGACCCTTCATGCAAGGTGATGACAGAAACCAGAATGGATGCATACAGTCAAGCAAGACAATAATACTTTTGCAGCGGATATTCCTGGCAATTTCTGTTCATTCGTGCATGCGTGAGTGTGCCTGCGCATGATTGTACTCTCGCGCTCGTGCATGTTATTAGAATGAGAACAAGGCAAAAATAACCGCCAATGCCACTAAAACCAAACACCAAATTCAAGACTTGAAAACAACAACACCACCAGCAAAGCAACACCATGAGCTACATCATAACCAGCAGTACTACAACAACAACACAACACATACAGCCACATAAAAACAGCTACCCCCTTTATCAACTGCCATAACCTACCATTGTCACCAGCAAAAGAAATCCACACCACCACCACCACCACCACCACCACCAGGAAAACAATGACAACGACAATAATGCTCCTACCATTCCAGAGTGTCCCGGACGGACTGCAGCATCAGCTTGAAGATCTCATTGGTGTGGGGATTGAGGATGATGTCTGGTACTGCCAGCAGAGCGTCAATTTGGAACAGGGGCTTCTCTTCCAGCACTGCCTTGTTCAGCTTGTTCAGATTGCCCAGCACCATCTTAACACCAAACCATACATACTGCTTCTGACAACAATCAAGAATAATTCATTATCTCTAAAAGTGACACTGTTAACATGTTTGCTGATGATAAGGCGACATTTAAAACAGGTGAATGAATAAATAAATAAATAAATGAAAAAACATCCATTCAATAATAAACACTTTGATTATGCGCACATGGTTCAATAACAACAATGAATCTTCAATAGATAATGTATGCTTAACACAGTATAAGCTCATAGGACATACGCAAGATTGTGTTCGTAAATACCCAGTTAAAAAGTAGGTATACAAATATATAAGTAAAACCTAAACAATATAAATATTGGAAAAGAAAAGCTGAAATTATTACATACTCCTATTCATATATACTCAGACGTAAAATGCATTTCGTCAACAAAACGTGTTCC
Source organism: Babylonia areolata (assembly GCF_041734735.1). Lineage (NCBI taxonomy): Eukaryota > Metazoa > Mollusca > Gastropoda > Neogastropoda > Buccinidae > Babylonia > Babylonia areolata. Next base: position 21,661,032 of record NC_134887.1, read on the forward strand.
GTTGGCCAGAGAACAAAAACGCACGTGACAATGGAAAAGAACAATAGCAGACGACGTGCAGTCGGGGTGTGTGGCACCTCTGCAAGTCAAAGTCCACTGTTTCGAGTCTGCGCAGGCATCCAACCCACTCCACTCTTTTACACCCAGATCTCACACAGGAAGGGGTATGGGGAAAAGGTGTGTGTGTGTGTGTGGAGGATGGGGGGGGGGGAGTTGTCCGTCTGTAGACTTGAACCTGGTATAAGACGAGACACAAAACTAAGCGCCCGCGTGAAATAATCACGCCCAGTTGACTTTTAATATTTTTTCTGTGATGTAAGCAGCTATTGCATCATATGTTGAGACTGTCCTCCCTTCCTCAACAGAGATCAAAGGATTACATTGTATTGATTCGGCGTGTGTGTGTGTGTGTCTGTCTGTGTGTGTGTGTGTGTGCGCGCGCGCGCGCGTGCGAGCGTATGTGTGTTAATGCATTCGTGCACGAGTCCCTGAGTGTTTGCAAAGCACGATGCAACACTGCTGTGCAATGCTCGCCTTGGTGATGGTGTCAAAGACCCTCTTCTCCCAGTACAGAAAGTAGTCCTTCATCTCCGGGTTGCGGCCCGTGTTAGTGTTGACCACCAGACCCTCGATCTTGGTCACCTGCGGCCCGATGGCGTGGAAATTTTCCGCCGCCTCCTCCATGTCCTTTGCCGTCTGCGTTTCTATGCGGTCGAAGAAATCCTGGTGTGTCAAAAAACACGGTAAACGAATACTGAGAACGAGTGCTGTGTCACATTAAAATAAACCCAGTTGCAAAGGGAGCAATTCTTACTCCCGTGTGTACCTCGTATGTATATCTGTGAGTAAGCTGATGGGAAGCGCTGAGCAGTAATGTGTGTTTGTCTATCTGCACTTGTTTCTAAGTACTCTCTCTCTCTTTACATCATTTTCATTTCCAATCCCCGCTACCGGAACCATAGTTCCTATGGAAACTCCCAAAGTTTTGTATCAGACGCATGTGTTCTTGGACTCCACGTGAAAATGTGAGTGAAATGGTTCGGAGAACATGGAAAACAAGACAGGCAAGGCCTTCAAGACTCACTTGTGATACACTTTAAAAAAAAATCCAAGCTTTTTATGTATTGAGTATTATTTCAAAATGCAATGTTTAAGATGGGAAAGATTAGTTTAAAGCAAATTAATCCCCTAGCATTAATTACAGAGTAATATCCCTTCGTTACTATCTGCACCAAAACGTTTGCAAAATAAATAAAACTTCCATGCTTAGCAAAAGAAGTTCCTGTTTGAACCAAAAATGATAATAATGACTGCTCTTGTTGTTGGGTCAGAATATCAGATCAAAGTGCCAAGTTTAGAGAATACAAAAAATATATATATAGCAGTAAATGCAGTTTGCATATAATTAGGCTTCATTTTTTATTTTTTTGTGCCCATCCCAGAGGTGAAATATTGTTTTAAACAAGTTGACTGGAAAGAACTGATTTTTTCCTACTTTGATGCCTAATTTGGTGTCAACTGACAAAGAATTTGCAGAGAAAATGTCAATGTTAAAGTTTACCACGGACTCACACACACACACACACACACACACACACACACACACACACACACACACACACGGACAACCGAACACCGGGTTAAAACATAGACTCACTTTGTTTACACAAGTGAGTCAAAAATGGAAGGAAACGAAAACACTGATCAGAGGCTTGGTGGGATGCAGCGGACGTGATAGGGATCATTTGTCTGTAAACAGACCAAAACTCGTGGTGTGTCACCGAATTACAGAATCCAATAGATGACCTTCACCTTCACCTATCCCGTAGTCTTGTGGACCGTTGGGGCACCACAGGTGATCTGGCAACCAGCATCCTTCAATCTTCTCGGTTTTCTGACCTCCTGACTGGATCGCTCAACCTCAAGACCGTCCATTCTGGGATGTTGTCCTCCCATCTCTTCCTCTGTCTGCCTCTCCTTCTCCCCTCTTGCACTGTGCCCTGCAGGAATGCCTTGGCAAGCCCTGATGATCTCGTGACATGACCATACCATTTGAGCTTGCGTCTCTTGACCAAGGTCAATAGGTCTTCGTAGGGCCCAATGACTTGCCTGATTCTGTTTCGAACTTCTTCGTTCGTGATATGATCTTTGTAGGAGATGCCCAGGAGTCTTCGAAAGCATCTCATCTCAGTGGACTGTATTCTCTTTTCTATTTCAGCTGTTGAGGTCCACGATTCACATGCATACAAGAGTATTGATGTCACCAGGGTACGCATCAGTCTGATCTTTGAGCCGAGTGCAATGTTCCGGTCGTTCCAGATGTACCTCAGTTTTGTGAGTGTTGCTGTCGCCTGTGCAATCCTGGAGAGTACTTCGGGTTTGGATCCCTCATCTGTCACAATTGCTCCCAGGTATTTAAAGCTGTGGACAGTTTCTAGCTTCTGGCCATCCACTCTTATGTCAGTGCTGATGCCATTGGTGTTGTTGGTCATCAGTTTGGTCTTCTCTGCACTTATCTGCATGCCATAGGCTCTAGAGGTTTTATCAAGGTGGTCCACTAAGCTAGCTAGCTGCTCTTCTTTCCTACTAGACCATCAATATCGTCGGCGAAACGTAAGTTGGTGACTGCTCTGCCTCCGATGTTGACTGTTCCTTTGTGGTCTTCAAGTGCATCAGTCATGATTCTTTCCAGGAAGATGAAGAGAGTTGGTGAGAGCAAACAGCCTTGCCTCACTCCGACTGTGGTTCTGAACCAGTCCCCTATGTTACTGTTGAAGTAGACTGCGCTGGTGGCTTTGTCGTAGAGGTTCTGTATCACTCGGGTCAGGTTGGTATTGATGTTATATAACCTCATGGTGGCCCATAAAGCTGCATGCCATACTCGGTCAAACGCCTTCTTGAAATCCACGAAGACGTGGTAGAAGTCTTGCTGATGTTGGAGGTACCTCTCACACAGTAGCCTGAGGTTGAAGGTTTGCTCTGTTGTACTGCGCCCTGGTCTGAAAACTGCTTGTTCCTCTGCGATGATCTTCTCCGCTTGTGGCTTCAATCTATTTAGCAGGATCTTTAGCATGACTTTGCAGGGATGGCTTATTAGGCTGATCGTGCGGCAGTTCTGGCACTGTTGTAGATTGCCTTTCTTGGGGAGAGTGATGATCATTGACTGGGTCCACGGTGTTGGCCACTCCCCTGTCTGCCAGATCTTGTTGCAGATGGTTGTGAGGGCTGTGATCATTGCTTCTCCCCCTGCTTGGACCAGCTCTGCTGGGATATTATCCACTCCTACTGACTTCCCCTTTTTCAGCGATTTTACAGCTGCTTCCACTTCTTCTCGAAGGATGGGGTGGTTGTCGTTGTTGGTTGCTGGAGGGACGTTCAGTACCTCTGGGTCTCCCGTGGCTCTGTGACCGTACAGCTCGGAGCAGTATTCAGTCCACCTCTTCAAAATGTCCTGTTCTTCAGTGAGACATTTTCCGGTTTTGTCCTGGATGGTGGTGGTTCGCTCTTGCTTTGTGCTGGTCAGTTTTTTGGTATGCCTTCTTACTGTTGTTATGTTTCAGGTTTTCTTCAATTTCCTGGCACTGCTCTTTAATCCAGTTCTCTTTTGCCTTTATCATGCTTTCCTTGATTTGTTGGTTGACTGCTCTGTACTCCTTCGCTCCTTCTGTCTCGCCTTTTTTGTTTTTCAGCTCTCTCCGCTTGTCACACAGATCCAGGATGTCAGATGTGATCCAGGGCTTCTTGGTTGAGCGGTGTTTTCCCAGGATCTCCTTGGCTGTTTCCGTCACAGCTGTGTTTAGCACATAAAATAGATGACGCCTGTATATAAAACTTTGGCCCAAAATATGATGCAGTGTCTTCGTGGCCTATACTGTATTGTCAGTCCCATTCCAAACAATATATTGGCTGCCTAATTTGGTAATATCCAGTGCACTGTCAGCCTGTCCTGAGCACATAAAATGCACTGTCAGACTGATTCAAAGCAATATAACGCAGGGCCAGTTCACATAATACACGCGATGGTTTGAATCGAGTGCCTTTATCCTGTAAAGAGTCGCAAAAAGCGTTCCTTGTTATGTGTAAACATAGCTTCCTCAACAACAAATGCAGAATCAATCAGTTCTGTAGCTGACAACACACATTGCAACACGGGACTACCTTGCACATAGTGACGGTGTTGGGGAAGGAACTGACAGGAAACTTGAACAGCTCCAGTGATTCTATCACCCGCAGATTCCGCTCGATGTCCGTGGAAATTTTGTGCAGCTGCTGCACCACGGCTTCAAACTTGCTGATGGCCTGGACAACACAGCGTAAACACATCTGCCACACTGTCACCAGTCTACACACAGCAACGATAGTAAAAAAAATTCACAGACATACTCAAAATACAGATAATGTTACGTAGTCATCCCATAAATAGGACATATCAAATGCGCTACGAAAAACATGTAAAAGGAATCTCCTTCAAGATTTCAGAAACCCATAAAAAAAACTCAGATCAGAACTACTGTGGTTTTATTTGACTTTTATGCTTTTAACTGTATACAAGCATTGCTTTACTTCAGTACTTCTAGTGTCTTTAATGTAAGCTATTCATAACCTTCTTCTTCGTAGGTTTCATCTATATTCCGAAAAGCTGTGTTTTGGATAAAGTGATATAATTCCAACCGGTTCAGTCACTACCTACTTTGGTTCTCAACGCATTACTGTAGACTGACGACATACCTATTTGATTCGCACAGTCAGTAACTTGTGTCAGACTGTGATCGAATACAATGCCTGTCGTGTTTCTATGTGCTATTTTTAGTTCTGCAGAAGCCGTTAAAGAACGTTGGTGTGCTTGATCTAAATCCGACCGGGTGGATCTAAACCGGCTGATCTAGTCACTTATTTTGGTTCTCAAGACATTACTGTCAACTGACAGCATATCAATTTGGTTCGCAGACTGTGATTGTAGAATGTCTGTCATGTTTCTGTGTCCCATCTTTAGTTCTTCAGAAGCCGTTAAGAACGTTGGTGTGCCTGATCTAAATCCGACCAGCCTGATCTAGACCCGACCATGTTGATCTAATGCCGACCAGAGTTCTGAATATGTGAATCTGCATCTGGATATGTACGTTGCTGGGGCTGAAATTGACTGTAACTGCAACGAGGAAGGGGTTAGTGGGGGTTCCGCACAGGAGCGGATCAAGTGGTGTTGGCTCTGAACCGTTCGCCTGAAGCCAGTTGACGTGATATCGCCGTCAGGCAGGTTGTTCCACTCCCCTGTTGTAACTGTGCGTGTGTGTGCGTGCGCGCACGCGTGTGTTTGTGTGTTGTGCAGTGTGGAAGAATTGGTCATGGGGATCACACACACACACACACACACACACACTATATATATATATATATATATATATATATATATATATATATATATATATATATAAAATACCTGGTGTCCCCCAAAAAGTGAACCGCTTTTTCACAAGTATTTTCTCAGTGATGGAGAAACCGAATTCTAAAAGTTCGGACACAAATTATGCGAGTACTGTCCAGTTCAAAACAGCATGTAAAAAATCCATTATCAGAGCAGTGCAGTGTGACCTTCATCATGTTCATGCCAGCTGCCAGGTGTTGGCATCTGTCAATCAGTGTCAGTCTAAAAATAGCCTGTCTGGGTGTCATGTCTATTCATTTTTTTTATTGTCGTCTGTATCCAAAATCAGTTCTGTCCAAAGTTTCAGTTTGGAAGGATCAATCATGCCTTTGAGTCAAAGTGATAAGGTTACCATTGAAAACTGTTTCAAGGAGAAAGGCTGGGGTGAAAGAAGGATCGTGAAGAACTTTCCAGGCATGGGGTGGAGTCATGTCACTGTAAATAGACTTATCGCTAAAATAGGCCCTATATGGTCAGTAGCACGCTAATCAGTGTTTTTTTTTCTTTTCTTTTTCCAATGCATTTTTATGAAGGAAATCACACTGTATCAAACATACAGGGGGTTATTTGTGCTTTGAATGCAGGGTGTATATATATATATATATATATATATATATATATATATATATATATATATATATATTCTGATCAGATACACGTCTTCTGTGAGAACTCCAGTACAGATTGCCAGGTTGGATGTCACTCCCTAGAACGAATCTGGCCTATGTGCAGGAATAGTCATCAGTTGATCGTGTGGAACCTGTTCTTCATCTTGACACCGACAGTATGAAAGTGCAACACGTTCTGCAGGTATCACTGATTGCAACAAGACAACTGGGTCTGGAGTATGCTTTTGTCACGTTTGACTCTGCAGTTTGCAAAGAAAGCACTGATAGCCATTTGGCAAAATAAACAGTCCCAGAAGAATGCAGCATGTCTTGGTGCGTTTCACTATACTTGTTCTCTTTGTACTCTGGGAAAACTCATGAGAGGGACTGGCTTTAGAGACATCATCGTTCAGTTGGGCATCTACATCGGGGGCTCCACTAAAGCCTTTGTGGCCGGGAAACACAACGACCATGCCATCAGAGCCCACCTCAATGTTGGAAACTCTGTGGATACTTCATCTGTGACAGTTTCTCAAAGAATCACCAAATGCAACGGAACTCTCCGAGGACGCAAAGGGGCATCTTAAAGTAATCCAAAATGGAGAAAAAAAAAACACCTACAAAATATACCACTGATATATGCGAAGTACAAGAAAGAGGTTCTTGTGGCAAGAACTGAAAGACGGCATAGTTTGGAAGTGCAGACCTACAACTCAGTTTTATTTTCTGTAATTCGAAAGGAATGATTAGAGTTATTTTTGCAATGAACTGTCTGCAGTTTGTGTTGGCCACACCTTTTGCAACTGCCAAAGAAAGGAGTTTGTGGGGTTCTTTTTTTTTCTTTTTTCTTTTTTTAAATTATTATTATCTAGTTATTGTCTGGATTCTTAAACCGCAACTGACGTTACGTGACACCGGTAATTACAGAGAGGTATTTGTGGACAGAAAAACTGACCAAACTATAAATCAGATATCCCCCTGCTGATGTAATTGGGGTGTATGGACACATAAACCATTAATGATCATGTTTTGTTTACCAAATGAAACGTTTTCTAAATTGTGGTGACGCGATGCTTGACTTTGTGGAGTTTGAGTCAGCAATGGAACGTCTGTAACGCTCGGGAAAATTTTAGCAGGTCATTCTTGATAATAGAAGGCTGAGTAATACAACATGAAGCTCTACAAACCTAATCTTAGTCAAATTTGACACTTCACTGATGACAACATACCATTTTTGTTGATCATACACTTTCGCGACAATACAAAAACAGTGTCTTTTTTAACCATACCCTGGTATATTCATACCGTAATTCATTTATGGCAGACAGGTATATTTGGATGGCAAATAAATCAAACTTTCAGGAAATCATAATGAAAAATCCCCCACCCCCAACCCCCGCCGGGGTAAAGGGGGTTATGGTCACCTGAAAGTCTATATATATGAGCGTGCGTGCGTGCGTGCGCGCGCGCGCGTGTGCAAGCGCGCGCTTGACTATTTAGGCGCTATCGTGCTAAATGCGTGCACATATGCCCTTTGATAAATCCCCTTCAGTGTAAGAGGGAAAACAGCAGAAAGTGGTGTTTCAGATCATAAAACATTATCCAAAACAATAAGCCTAAAACTGAGAGAATGGTCTGGAGATATACCGCTTCTGATAAACTGTGTGAATTTTCAGCCTTTTTTCTGATGACGTCATCAGTGACGTCACTATGCACGTACGTAATATGTTTATGGCAGTCAAGTTTAACCTGTTCGCATTTGTCGATGAAATGGTTGATGCCAAGCGAGTTCCAGTTGATGCGTTTGACAGCAGGCTGCAGGAACTTGTGCAGTTCCATAGTGTGCTTCCTCAGCAGATGCTCCTACCAGGCACACACACACACACACACACACACACACGCTGAAAAACTTCTGTAAAGTATTTCACTCTTGAGAAAGCTCATCATTGGAAACGCTGTGCAAAAAGAACAAAACCAAAATCGTCGACAGTGGAGGGAGAAGGAGTAGAGGGTGGGGCTGGGGTGGGGGTACCGGTTCATAAACATTACGACCCAAATCACATGTCTACTCACCGTCAGAAACGAGTCATCGAATCGAAAGTTTGTGCTGGAAGCGGACCAAATCGTTAAACAACACACATCGATCGACATTTCATAGTTTTATGATTATGATATAGAACTAACCAAAATTTTCAAACACTCCCTGCCTTGATAACAACTTTTCGGTTTTGACAGATCGTAAAAAAGAAAATCGCCAAACGCATTATTTTTTTCGGGCGGAGAAATCATGATAATCGCCCGGGTCAAAATTTAATAGTTCCTTCGGATATATTCTCCCAGTCCGAACAGTGCGGACTGGAGGCCCATCACCATGTGTCTGTCCAATCAAGGATGACATAAATAATGGCTACTCGTCGGAATCCGTGAAAACGGACGCTCATAATCAAAAGCTCCGAATGTTTCTCTCCAAATAATTGCGGAAGTTGACCTCTGCTTGTATGCTTGAAAAGATATTAATATGTACACGCATAGTGCGACTTCAGACAGACAAAGTTTGTACTGATTTAGATAGCTGCTCACTTGGGAGAATACTGGCTGTGTAGTATAGTTTTCACACTGAGTGTAAAACACAATACCCTTTCCATGCCTCGAGTCATATTTTAAAATCTAATGTTGTCCCATCTGAAGTTCCAGTACACGGCAGAATTTTTATGCTCCCGTTAGAAGTATGCATCAATGTAACTCCAACTTCCTACAGAGCAGAAAAAGCCCTGTTTGAACAATGATGTATTGTGTATATAATACAGTCAGTGTGTCAGTATATCAGTTATAAATGCAAAATCCAAGTAATGATAATAATATAGTAACCTCACTTGGCCAAAAATGGCTTCTTTATATTTTGTGTGCCGTTCCCTGAAATGCATTGTCACTTTAATTATGATATATGGAAAGAACTGCTTCTTTCCCATTTTAAGCGAAATCTGGTGTTGACAGGAGATTATTTCGAGAGAACACACACACACACACACACACACACACACACACATATATATATATATTTTGGAATGTTGCCACAAAGGGAATTGTAATGTCTCGATTCCTTGATGCCCGTATCTTTGAAGTACGTACCTCGGCTGTGTTGAGGGACGACAACACGTCATAGTAGCGTTTTAACATGTTGTTGAGATCCACAACGTTCTGCACGTACTTCTCTTCCTGCGACACGGTGTGAAAAACGTCTCAGACACACACACACACACACACACACACACGCACACACACACAAATAAAAAAATAAAATAAAAAGACGGTTGGTATATGCAGACAAAATTCAACATGTATTCTACAACAAACATTATCCGATATGTTTATCGTCACACACACACACACACACACACACACAATTACGAGGTAAAACAAGAACTCAGCTACCGGCATGGGCCTTCCAGCGAGAACTTCTGACCGAGTTGACAGAGATGTGTATCACCACAGAGAATGCTACAGACATAACATGACCGACCAATCGACCAAAATAAATCGTGAATGCAGACGTGACACTTGCGTTACAGCTGACAAGGAGGCGTGTACCACTACAGGAACCACCATTGGCAACACTTGACCGACCAGCTACAGTACACCTACCAGTGTGGACCCGGAGTCAGGTATTTATACCTACCTCAAAACTCCTTCAGACAAAATATATTGATGGAGATAATATCGCTACAGAGGATGCTGCTGCAGACATGAGTGTGACCTTACCCCCACCCCACCGTACACACACACAGAGGACAAGACAGAGGAAGAGCTGTCGGTACGGTACCTGAAGAGCCTTGCTGCAGGCCAGGAGGGGCACTTCAAAGCCAAGATGTTCCATGTAGCGGCACTCCGCCATGATCTCCATCATTTTGGGGTCGAAGTCCACCACGTACTGTACTTCCGCTTTGGACGCTGCAACAGGCTGTGTGATTGTAGTGCTCTCTCTCTGTCTCTCCATATCTATCTGTTTATGTATCTAAACACACACACACACACACACACACACACACACACACACATATATATATATATATATATATATATATATATATATATATGCCTGTCCGTCTGTCTCTCCCTCTCCCTCTTTCTCTCTCTCTTTGTCTCTCCCTCACTTTCCATCTCCTCTCTCTCATTGTCTGCCATCTCTCTGTCTGTCAGTCTCTCCCCCTCCCTCCCTCTCTCTCTGTCTTTCTCTTTCTGTCTTTCCCTCTCTCCTTCTCTCTCACAGTTTCTTCTCCCTCCCTAAACCCCTCCTCTGTCTCTCTCTCTTTTTCCCTCTCCTGCTATTATCTGCCTGTCTATTTTTCTTGACCCCTCTCTTGCCTTGTCTCTGACTACTTGACTACCAGCCTCTCTTCCTATTCCCCAAGCAACACTTCACACTGCACTTTTCATGTTGCATGCTCTGTGTGCAGTTTTTTTATGAGCTTTGTTCACTTATTTGGTGGTGTTTTTTTTTGTTTTTTTTGTTGTTTTTTTGTTGGGGGGGGGGGGGGGGGGCGGGGGGTAATTTAAGTTCTTTTGCACTTATTGAATGTTGGTGTGTGTGTTGCATTTTGACATACCAGTAAACGCCATTGACAAAGACCAGTGGTCGAAACCGGTCGGACATCAAACAAACTGTTTTGTTGTCTTCCCTTTTTTCTATTGTTGTTTAAATATATATATATATATATATATATATATATATATATATATATATATATATATATATATATATATATTATATATATATATATATATATGTGTGTGTGTGTGTGTGTGTGTGTGTGTGTGTGTGTGTGTGTGTGTGTGTGTGTGTTTCTCTCCATCTCTCTCTTCCATCGTGCCACGGATGCTACACATGACCAGTTTAATGTCGCATACGACGGTTTCACGAAAATCAACCTGTCATGTTTCAGTTACACCATCTTGTGAAAAGTACTTATCAATAACCGAGAGAATGCCTTAAAGACTCAAATGTGATATGCACTGAATAAATAACCATAAGAATTGTTAAATAGGAAGAAAAGGACACTGTATGACATGTCAATTTGCAACAGACCATCGTTATTTAATATTGTCGTGATCTTCACCTTTGACGTATAACACTGAGTTTTGAAAGCGTTTATGTTTTGACCATAACCAATCACTCTTCGAAAATTTATCAAATTTGGGTGAAAACCCCAAGGCATGTGATATTTTGTTGTGGGTTTTTCCTGTGCCATATTGTGACCTTGAACTCTGACCCCTGATCGTTATTATCTGTAAGGATTTGTTTTCGCCTTTGTCAATCATTGTTACACGTTTGATGATTGTACTCAATATCTGATTTCTCTTACACCTGCAACCATTATATCATCTGCCATATTGTGACTTTTGACCTTTCACATCTGAGCTTGAATTTCAAGGAATCAAACTGTCCATAAGGAACAAGTCTTACGAAAATTGGATGTAAAATATGAGTTCGAGCAAGCTTGTTCTTTTGTTAAACATACTGACTTTAACCTTTCACGTCTCACCCTGCGCAACTCACAACCATATTGAGGAGATAAGTTTGGTGTCTACTTTACGTGTGGGTGCTGAAAAAAATGCCAACGTTCAAGTTTACCACAAACATACGCATACACACACAGACATCCGATGCCAAGTCATTACATAGACAAACTTTGTTTACACACGGGAGTCCAGATTGACATCCAGAGCATGCGACAAACTGATAAAAGGCAGCGGAGGGCGAACTGACTACGTGAAAACCGAACAGCGGATAGACATGTATCATAACGACTACGTCTTGTGGAATATAAACTACTGTCATTGCTCCACCAAGTTCAGAATGAACAGGACGAGCCCTGTGTTTTTATTTCATTGGCCCATGACATGCCAGAATGCACCAGTCAAGTTCCGAACCGAGCAGTAACTCAGTTTACCATGCCGAATGAGTTCACGACAACTCAACGAGTATGCTGAGCACATGCAGCTTGATACGCTTCACCGTGTGGTTGATGGCAGGTTGTGGTATCACGTGACGGCTGCAGCACTCGACCGTTTCATGGTAATGATGTGTCTAACGTAACGCTGAAAGTACAATACATTTTATACTAGGCAAAACAGGGCACTTGGAACCTATGTTAGTCAACGCTTCAAATCACATTCAATGCAGTAAAAGAATAGATACAAACGAACAAATCCCGAAATTGTGTCAAAAAGACAGAAAGAAGGTAAAATGTCACCACATCATCATCAAATGTCACCACATCATCATCATTATCATCATCGTCACCATCGTTGTTGTCGTCATTGTTGTTGGTGTTTGTTGTTGTTGTTGGGAAAAGGTGTCTGACAGGCTGAGCCCTACAGGCGGAGAGGTCGTCGGAGTTGGCTGCGGAGGAGGTGCAGACGACTTCCTTGCTGTTGAACTGTCTGGGGGCCAGCACGTGTCGCTGCAACAGGGCGGGCATGGTGTGCTCCAGGCTCCCTACCCACCTCTCGTACTGCATCTCCTCGTAGGCCCGCATCGTCTTCCCCATCCCCAGGTACTGCTCTCGTGTCTGGGACACAGGGGACGTCAAATCACTTCATTTTGCTTTGAACTCAGCCAACCGCGAATAGGCCATTTATGGGCTAACTAATCATCAGTTCTTAAACTTGTTCAAACAGACTCCGCAATCACGTTACAGTATCAACTAAAGTTACGTTAAAAAGACCAAATGACGCCTCGTTCACTCCAGGTAAAATCTAAGTCAAGTCAAAAATGTATATTTCCTTCTGGATTTGTCAATGTTATAAACAGAAATGCTGGTTGCGCTGCACTCAGTATGAACTGTCTTCACCATTCAAGAACTAAAAGTGTGTCAGGTTTGAATGACGTGCATGCAGCCTGCAGAGGACTGTCTCCTATTTCCTAGAACTAAAGTCGATGTCAGGGCGGAAATATTGAAATATTTCGTTGTCAGTTTGTGAGTTCCATTCGTCGATTGAATCTTGGGTTTCGGGTCTGTAAACGGAGCGAGACAGTTCCAGGGGATGGAGGGGGCGTGCACAGGTGGGAGGGATGTCACGAGATGTCAGTGTTTATATATATATATGTGTGTGTGTGTGTGTGTGTGTGTGTGTGTGTGTTTGTGTGCGCGCGCGCGCGCAGTGTTGTGATTGTCTGAGTTATGGATAAAACCATGGTTTCCATGTACCTCTCCATTCCTTTTATTCATATAGTTTCGGTATATCTGTACATGGATCCCACTAAACTCTGATAGACAAAGAAGCCGATAAAACATTAAGTTAGTTTCCAGTTTCATGAAATAAAACGCTAGCGCCCAGTATCTTGACAGATATTAAGCAGAATAGACACAGACAGACAGACAGAGAGAGTCTCACAGAGTACTTTTGGAATACGACCTCATGTTCCTATGGTGTGTAGCTCAGAGTGGATAGTACTCAGATGTGCCTCCAGCCCCAGCTCCAGCCTCCACTGTAGACTCTAGGATGACAGGAACCATAATGCCGCCATTGGCATGACACACCGCCTGATAAAGGGTGCTGTATGGAGAGGCTACAATCGAACAAACGTTACACACCGTGCAACACAACCAAGCCCTTACCTCAAACCCCTCGTCAGAATCCAGGATGCCGGGCATGGTGATGAAGCGGACGATGGTGTGCTTTATGCGATGGAAGAGAGAGCGGCACCAGTAGATGGCCCCCGCCATCGGAGGGAAGTTCTTGTTCAGTGGGGGGTTGGCTTTTTGCTCCTCGAACAGCGAGTTCATTGTGTCCAGCTGCAGTGGTGGAAAAGGAGTGTTACCCCCTGTGAGTGTGAGCGCGCGCGCGTGATAGAGAGATAGAGAGACAGACAGACAGACAGACAAGCAAGCAGGCAGACAGACAGAAAGAGAGAGACAGAGTACACACACACACACACACACACACACACACACACACACATACACACACACACACGCGCGCGCGCGCGCTGATTACATGCAGCAATAACAGGACGCAACTGATGAGCTCATGTGCGCTAGTTTTATTAGGAATGACTCAGAAAATAAGCAAGTGTCCCACACACCCCTTTACCCCCACCCAAGTTCGCTGTCACCCACCCAACCCACCCCCTAAACATCCCTCACATTCCCAACATACCCGCACTCCCTTCCCCGTCCTCACCGACATGTGCCACCCCACCTCACCTCTTTGCCGTACTGCAATAGGATGTCCTTGAACTTGTTCATCATCTGCTTGTTGATGGCCTCCCGAGACTTGATGTGTCGGAACTTGAGCAGCAGGTCGAAGGCGCCCTCGGCGGACCTCAGGCTCTGGAAGGACTCGTCGATGAACGACTTGGCCTCGGTCTCGATCAGGGACACCTCGTGATGGAAACTTTCCATCAGCCTCTGCCACCGCTCCTTGTTCACCGGGTGGTAGGCGTCGAACGGTACCTGGGACAGGAGGAGGTTGAACAGAACAATGGGCTGGCTCTCTCTGCCTGTCTGTCTCTGTCTCTCACGTTCTCTCTGTCTCTCTTTCAATATAACACGGTACGATTTCATACCAACAATACAATAAAATATTACATTATTAATACCCAACAGGGGAAACCTTTTTTTCTTTGCAATTACGCATGTGCAGTCTCTAGCAGTTAATAAGTAATTATTTTGAAATATACATCTTGATATATTTTTTCCTGTCTTCAAGATTGTGATTTGTAACATACTTGATCGGGTCCCTTCAGAAAATGCCGATGGTCTTCTGAATAAAGTCAGTGTCGTTAACTCTCTCTCTCTCCTCACACACACACACACACACACACACACACACACACACACACACACAAACACAAACACACAAACACGCACGCACACACACACACACAGAAGGACTGAGCACCTCCTTACCCTCTCCAGTGGATCCACCAAGAGGTCAACACGCAGCAGAACGTCATCAATACGTTTGGGGTCTCCCGTCACAGCCTTCAGCTCAGGGCCGAATATATTGTAGAACTCTTGCAGCACCTACATACAATCGCACTTTGTCATTGTCCCAAGCGAGAAAAAGGTGAACGACAGGCACAATAGACCAGTACGTCTCCCCCCACCCCCACCCCCTTCTTTCTCTCGCTCTTCCCCTTCTCACCCTCAACTCCACTCCCTTCTTTCTTTAAGCTGAACTGAACTGTTTGTTGTTTCTTTGTTCGAAATAATGATGCAACCGTATTGTGCTCACTTGAAATCCTTGTGAAGGTGCTTTTTGCGTATGTGCGTCATTCAATTCAACATCTATTCATTTTGTGAGATATTACGTTAGCGCTTGTGTGTGTGTGTGTGTGTGTGTGTGTGTGTGTGTGTGTGTGTGTGTGTCTGCGTGTCATTCAATTTAGCGTGTGTTTCCATTTAGTAAATTTCATACGCGCGTTTGCGTGTGTGTATGTGTGTGCGTTTGCGCACGTGCGCGCCTGTGTGTGTGTGTGCGCGCGCGTGTGTATGTGTGTGTGTGTCTGTCTGTGTTACGTTGTGTTGTGTGTTCTGTGAAGGTGAGTGTGGGTAAGCGCGTGCGTGCGTATGTGTTATATTTTTGTGTGCTGTTGGTTTCGGTTGGTTAATTGGCTGGGCTGGCTGGCTGATGTTGTCTACGTGTTCTGTGTGTGTGAATACACTCTCTACAACACAAATGCAATCTGTGAAGGCAGAACTACGTGTTGGCTATTACGATTTTCCTGCAGGCATACCTACCAGGAGAACAGTATTTCAGATTTAGATATTGTTGTACCTCCATTGGGTGTTCTGTGGCTGATTTTCTCCCTCTATGCATAACTGGTATGTCAGCATCTGTATGCAGCCCCAGTTATCATTGTTGTTGCAATAAAGTATAATCACAACAAGAAAAAGAAGGAAAAAAGTTCCAAATGGGATGAGTAACCTGTGACACATAGTTGAGATTTTTACATATGAGAGCACAGTAGTCAGTGCGGTCAAACAGACGTTTGCGATCAAACTCCCAGCGCTGATCCCGCCCTGAGGCCTCGATCTTGGCTCGGGTGTCGAGGTACGTCTGCTTCCACGTGGTCAGCATGCACTCTGCCTCCGACGTCAGTGTTAGGATTTCGGTCGTGCTCTTCCTGAGGAAAGGGTTAGACTGTTTTGTTTTGTTTTAAAGGTGTGTGTGTGTGTGTGTGTGTGTGTGTGTGTGTGTGTGTGTGTGTGTGTGTGTGTGTGTGTGTGATTCAGAGAGAGGGAGAGACAGACAGACAGCACCAAGCCATTGAACTGACACATTTCGAGAAACCATGTACGTCTTGGGTTCCGTTATAATCCGCAAGGTCGAGGGGGTTACCGTGCACCCCCACCAGGAATGAAGTAGATTGGTCTTAAAATGTTCTTCGGTGTCTGCTGAACTCATTTTTACATGTTCCCAAGAAAAAAAATTGGGACGCACTCAGAGTTACTGCCCTTTGTACAAGGGTACCCTCTCCCGCCCTGGTCAATGAAATTAAGACAAGCTCAACTTCAAACCCCCATAAATCATACTTTTATGTAAGAAACCACCACATGTTATACGTTTTCGTTTTCAATAAGGTCTTTTCTATCCGAATAAATGTCCAGAATTGAAATATCTTCATTCATTCTTTCACAATTGAAGCCTGTATTGGCCTGCTATCAAATCTTCGACGAATCAACGTGAAATTGTCCTGTGGTTTTATTTCATCACTTCAGTATCACTCTTTTCGAAATCATTTTTATACAGAGACCTGCCTGGGTCTTCTGGAAATTATTTCAAAGAATTTGGATGAACATGTGACACTTTGGAAAGTCACACTGGTCGAGTTGCTTCCCCTACCCCCAAAATGCTGTTTTGCCAGGAATCGCCTTTAAGTCGCGAAGTCGTGTGGTTTTTGTGGCTAACGTTTGCATATGTCATGTTCTCCTGCCTCAGTATATAACAAATACTGATTTGAGGAATTTTCGTTCAAAACGCATTGTGTATGTCATGCATATAAGCGATATTAGTCAGGAAAACGAAGTTTACCCACCGAGCACCAACCACCTTCCCCCTAACCCTCACAGGAATAAAGCAGATATGTTTTAAACGTATTTAGAGTGTTCTGTGGTGATTTTACAAATGTTTTCCACACGAAGCTATATGATTTAGCATCTTGGAGGTAAGTGTGAGGCCACTGTGGGGCCAACCTGATGTTTATAAATGTAATAAGATTTTGTCCAACTCTCCTATCCTCAAACAGCAAATATTTCAAGAATGTGATTTTATTGGGGCGATATTTTATAGTGTGCTCTTGTTGGCTGTTGATTAATTAGTGGACAGTTTAGGTATCATGATTAACATTTACATTTGATTAGTATTATCTGTTAAAGTGGACCTGGTGGTGGTAAAAGAAGGTAGAAGAAATGGCGTCAAGAAAACAGCAAACACGAAGCAATCTCCAATCAAGGGTTGAGGAAGTCCTAGACTTCATTACACATTTTGAAGA
Source organism: Babylonia areolata (assembly GCF_041734735.1). Classification (NCBI taxonomy): domain Eukaryota; kingdom Metazoa; phylum Mollusca; class Gastropoda; order Neogastropoda; family Buccinidae; genus Babylonia; species Babylonia areolata. Next base: position 21,678,562 of record NC_134887.1, read on the forward strand.
ATCGACTGGAGAGCCTTTTCTCTGTATTTCTTATCGAAACGGCTGCGGCTTCAGTTAGAGAAGCTTCATTCAAGACGTAGTTAGACAGTGAATGCTGGAACCTGTAGACTTCTTATACCGCATGGCCTTGTCTGCAAATTTTTCAGGACCTAAGCCCATAGCATAGAGATCGCTATAAAACGCTTCAGAATCAAAAATACTTTGATGATGAAGTTGTTCAACAACAGCCAAAATCTTTTAGGCATTCCTTCAAGACATCGGAGAAAGTTTTGAAGCCCACAGCATATTTGTATTTTGTATTTGTATTTCTTTTTATCACAACAGATTTCTGTGTGTGAAATTTGGGCTGCTCTCCCCAGGAAGAGCGCGTCGCTACACTACAGCGCCACCCATTTTTTGTATTTTTTCCTGCGTCCAGTTTTATTTGTTTTTCCTATCGAAGTGGATGTTTCTACAGGATTTTGCCAGGAACAACCCTTTTGTTGCCGTGGGTTCTTTTACGTGCGCTAAGTGCATGCTGCACACGGGACCTCGGTTTTTTTGTTTGTTTTTTTTGTTTTGTTTTGGGTGGTTGTTTTTTTTGCTGTCCCATCATCTGCGCCGTTTCAGTGACATTACTCCCGCGCCGCTCATTTAGATTCCCCCAATACACGACCACACCAGGGTTCGTCCGTCGCAGTTCCAGCGTCGGCAGTCCACAGGGAACCATCGATGTTAGGTCGCCAGGAGGCCACACACCAGAGGAGACCCTGCACTGCTGCTGAGTCACTTCGGTGGTGTTCAGTGGTGCCTGTTCTGTTTTAACGTACTTAGGACACCACCTACTAAGCCCCCTACCAACGACAATAATGGCTTAGTCGCGGAGCCTCCAGCTGTTCTTGGGCCGTCCTCTCTTCCTTCTCCCCTGGGGGTTCTAGGCCAGAGCCTGGCGTGTAGTGCTGGACGGCGATTTCCTCAAGGTATGGCCAATCCATCCCCACTTTCGTCTCAGGATCTGCTTCTCCACTGGTTCCTGTCTCCCTCTTTGCCACAGTTCCTCGTTTTTAATTTTGTCTGGCCAGCTGATCTAAAAACATAATGCGCATCAGACAACTCATGATAAATGTCTGGATTTTCTGTATATTAACATCTTTTTGGTCATTATCCAAGTCTCTGATCCGTCGAGAAGGATGAACTTCACTTTGGAATTGAAGATGCGTATTTCTGTTCTTGTGGCTATTTCTTTGGAGGTCCAGATGTTCTTGAGGATGATGAAGGCTGCTCTACCCTACTCTAGAAGTGAAGAGGAACACCTAGAAGTTATTGGCTACTGAGCAGGTTCTTCATATCCTTCAACGACAAAGGTTCTTTGTGAACATGTACCCATGCCTTTAGCTGGTTTTCAGGAACTTGCAAATACATTTTCCATACTATATGGGGAGTTAACAGATTCCAGCAGTTTCCGTTTGGCTATATCTTTCAGCTTCTCTTACAGCTTCTCCGACTATGGCTGTTTGCATTTAGGTTCCTTTCTTACTTTTCTGTTGCAAATCTTTAGCAGTCAGGCTTGAAAAATGCTTTCTTTTTCAGTGTCTCAGAGGAATGCCTAAAGTTTCTGGCTGCTGTTGAACAACTTCATTTTGTGGAGCTCTTTAAACGGCAGAGTGTTTGGTTTTTTTTAGTTCTGAAGTGGTTATAGCAATCTCTGTGATACCTATGCTCTGGGCACAGGTCCTAAAAAATTAGCAGATATGTCCATGTGATATAGGGAATCTGCAGGTTCCAGCAGTCTCCATCTAGTTATGTCTAGACTGAAGCTTTCCAAACTGAAACTGCAGCCATTGGTAATAAGAAAAAACAGACAAAAGGCTCTCCAGTCGATTCTTCAACATCTATAATGCAGTCTGGAACTTCCTCTACTTTTGATATGAAATTGTTTATTGTTTTATGTTTGCTGTTTTCTTGCGCCATTTCTTCCATCTACTTTTACCATTACCAGGTCCACTTTAACAGATACACTAAACAGATGCAAATGTGAATCATGATACCCAAAACTGTCCACTAATTAATAACCAACAGCAAACAAGAGCACACTATAACAATATCGCCCCAACAAAACCACATTCTTGAAATATTTGATACTTGAGGATAGGAGAGTTGGACAAAATATTGTTACATTTATAAACATCAGGTTGGCCCCACAATAATAATAATAATAATAATAATAATAATAATAATAATGGACATTTATATCGCGCATTTCTCCAGAAATACTGCTCAAAGTCTTTACATTTCATTCCCCACACCCCGCCTCCCCATCAATACTCCCCTAACCCCTACCCGCACCCACTCACACACACACGGAAGCACTGAAAAACTCACGCAACTGAACGTTGGAAACTACCAACCCATCTATGACACCCTGCAGAAAACGCATCCCTGCAACACGCACCCAGCCACACGAACGCACGGACACCCACCAACACCTCCCCCCCCCCCTCACCTCCCCCTCTCCACAACAAAACATGCACCCAAAACCAGATCACACCAAGATGTGTTTTCAGAGCAGACGTCAGAGCAGAAAGCCTGTTTTCAATTCTTTTTTAAACTGGTAGCCAGTGAAGAGAGTGGAAGAGAGTGGAAGAGAGGAGTAACGTGTTCTGAAAATAAGTCGAGCCTCACAATTACCTCCAAGATGCTAAATCATGTAGTTTCGTGTGGAAAACATTTGTAAAATCACCACAGAACACTCTAAATACGTTTAAAACATATCTGCTTTGTTCCTGTGAGTGTTGGGGGTGGGGGGTGGGGGGGCGAGGGCAGGTGCTCGATGGGTAAACTTCATTTTCCTGACTAATATCGCAAATAAAACCCCAAATAACAAAACAAAAACAAAACAAAAAAACACGATTTTGCGACTTCAAGGCGATTCCTGGCAAAACAGCATTTTGAGGGTAGGGGAAGCAACTCAACCAGTGTGACTCTCCAAAGTGTCAAATGTTCATCCAAGCGCACTGAAATAATTTCCAGAAGACCCAAGCAGGTCTCTGTATAAAGATAATTTCGAAAAGAGTGATATTGAAGTGATGAAATAAACCACAGGACAATTTTACGTTAATTCGTCGGAGATTTGATAGCAGGCCAATACAAGCTTCAATTGAGAAAGAATGAATGAAGATATTTCAGTTCTGGATATTTATTCGGATAGAAAATAACCTATTAAAAAAGAAATCATATAACATGTGGTGGTTTTTCTCATATAAAAGTATGATTTATGGGGGTTTGAAGTTGAGCTTGTCTTAATTTCATTGACCTGGGCGGGAGACGGTACCCTTGTGCCAAAGGCAGTAACTCTGAATGCGTCCCAATTTTTTCTTGGGAACATGCAAAATGAGTTCAGCAGACACCGAAGAACATTTTAAGACCAATCTACTTCATTCCTGGTGGGGGTGCACGGTAACCCCCTAGGCCTTGCGGATCATTACTTATCAGACAACAGAAAGAAAGAGCAAATGATAAATCAACAGTGGAGTATAAACGCCTCTTGTTTTTATTCTGTCTGTCGTCTCGTCTTTTATAGAAATTCGTGATCATAATGATGATATATTCTAGAGATGGTTGTTTTCAAATAAACAACTGTATATTGGAAATTTTTGGCCGTTTGAAAATAAAGAATTAATTTAATCGTTGTTACATGTCACTATGCTACATGTCAGAGAGTTCCATTACCGTTACGTCTTTTGCTGCTCACGATGCAGGAAAGAAGAGATTCATTATAATCATTCAAAGATATTTCCGACTACTTGTCAGTCTTTTTTTCTTCTAAGAATGTTTTCTTTCTTTTCTTTGTTAAAAAAAATGTATTCCTGTTTTTATTACCAAGCTGATAACTAAAAAAAAACTGTTGAAATTGTGTTTGAAAAAAACACACACAAAAAAACAGAAAAAACCCCCCAAAAAACCAAACGCTATAGTTCGATTTAAAATGATAACGAACATACTGTTCAAACTTAAACGAACAATTAAAAGCTACGGTTGAACTTTCAACACGAACACAAGCAGATACTTATCTTTCTGGCTGCACTGAACAGAACAGACTCGTGAAATGAGCTTTCAATCTAGCTAGCTACGCACCAGACGCACTTATTCAATGACAATTCTCAAAACGTAGGCCCGGGTTTTTTGTCGCAGTAAAACAAATGAAAGGATATTTGTGTGCGTCTGTATTCTTTTTCAACCAACACCCAAGCTCAAATCTTCATGAACGGACAACAACTTGAAGAAGTGGATGCTTTCAAATATCTCGGCTCCACCCTCACAAACGACGGTCGCTCAACAACTGAAATAAAGATTAGGATAGCGATCGCAACATCAGCAATGGCTAAGCTCAGCAAGATTTGGAAGAGCAGAGAGATCAGCTTTCCAACAAAGATCAAACTGTACCGATCCCTGGTGCTATCCATACTGCTGTATGGATGTGAAGTTGGACTTTAACAGCAGAGACTACTAGGAAAGTCCAGACGTTTGAGACAAGATGCTTCAGACGATTGCTTGGAATCTCATGGAAGGACAGAAAGACCAATGACTTTGTCAAGAGCCAAATAACTATTCTAGCGGGTCCACTGGAACCACTCTTAGCAGTGGTCAAAAGGAGGAAGCTGTCATGGTTCGGGCATGTGACACGCCACAATTCACTGCAAAAGACAGTTCTACAGGGAACGCTAGAGGGTGGTAGGCGAAGAGGGAGGCAAGCCAAATGCTGGATAGACAACATCAAGGAATGGACCAATATGGATAGCGCTACGCTGATACGACAGGCAGAAGATAGAACCGGATGGCGTCGTCTGACTACGGAATCGTCCCTCATGTCTCCTCTACGCCCATCCCGGGCAGGAGAATGAATGGAATGGAATGGATGGTATTCTTTTTCGTCGTCGTTCGTGGGCTGCAACTCCCACGTTCACTCGTATGTACACGAGTGGGTTTTCACGTGTATGACGGTTTTTACCCTTCCATGAAGGCAGCCATACTCCGCTTTCGGGGGTGTACATGCTGGGTATATACTTGTTTCCATAACCCACCGAACGCTGACATGGATAACAGGATCTTTAACGTGCGTATTTGAACTTCTGCGTGCGTATACACACGAAGGGGGTTCAGGCACTAGCAGGCCTGCACATAAGTTGACCTGGCAGATCGGAAAAATCTCCTCCCTTTACCCACCGAAATTCGAAACCGGGATCCTCAGACTGAAAGACCAACGCTTTAGCCACTTGGCTATTGCGCCCGTCGTCTGTATTCAATAACGTAAGTCAACAGGTGGGGCAATGATCACTGTCATCATTAGGTTCCTCCCCAACACGATAATCAAACAAAGCCGTGATGTCCAAATCCGAATACAACACAATACAAAGAAAATCACAAACAAACAGAGAAGAGAGTGACTAAACGACTCACTTGAACAACTGTCGAATCTCAACGACCTTGATAGTTCTTTCAGCCAGTTCCCAGGCGACGCGCTCCATGAGAGGCACCATGCGCTCGTCACTGTTGTAGTGTCTGGAGATGACCCACACCAGGCGCAATGCGTTCATCAGGATCGGGATCGTCTCGATCACCAGCTGCCCGCAGTCACACCACACCGCAGTCACGGCTGACTCTCACCACTGCTGATTGGCCTACCCCCAGGTGAGTGTGTGTGTGTGTGTTTTTGTGTGTGTGTGTGTGTGGGGGGGGGAACAAAAGAACAATAGTCAGTTGAAATGTTTTGAAACATTTTCTCTCCTGTTCTTTTTTTTTCTCTGACAAGCGAGTTGGTCTGGAACCCGAGGTAAAAATATGATATCACCTTGACCTTTCAATTCCAGTCATATTCTTAACTCATCCAATTCGAAAAATTACAATTCTGAGAAAACAGACCACACACCCTTTTTTTTCAGATCTCGAGATACTCAATCATTTTGAGTATAAGTTTGGCTCAACTTGATTTAAGCGAGTGAAGTTGTCCATTCATCGATTATCATTATCCCCATTATCGATTCTCCATATTTACAAAGACTGTAGCCATCCTGTTTGTGTTTTCCATGTTCTGACGTAACGAAACCAGTTCTCTTCCACATAAAAGCAGGCTTACTTAGCAAACCTCTTTTTTTTTTTTTATGAAAAACGAATATAAGAACACGAGATGTAATTTTCAAAGTCAAATAAATCTCTTCACCAGAAGTCCGCATAAAAAAAAATCAAAAAAAAAAAAAAAAAATCAGAAAGTAAAAATCAGTTTGAAAGCTAAATCATCAACTGAGTAAGAAAAGGAGACACACGATGGTCGGAAACGAAAAACAGTCTTTGAAAGAGAATGAGCGTGCTAAGAAAAAAAAAAGAAGAATAAAAAGAGAGACTCGACTGAAAACTGGGGGAAATGAAATCTGGTCTTGAAAACCGGTCAGGAAATGGACACGAAACGATGACCCCGTGTGTTGCATGTAGGTGTTTGAACCTGCGATGCGTTGTGATCTTTGTGCTCATAGGAAGTGTGTGTGTGTGTGTGTGTGTGTGTGTGTGTGTGTGTGTGTGTGTGTCTGTCTGTCTGACTGTCTGTGTCTGTCTGTGTGTCTGAGCTCTTCTGTGTGCGTGTATTCGTGTAATTGTGTTTGTGTGTGCACTACGGTATTACACAACAGATGATAGTAACAAGACAAGGAAAGTCTTGCCTTTTGTCTCCCTGACATACTGTGACTTGGTGGGTTTGTTGTTGTTGTTGTTCGTTTTGTTTTGCTTTGTTTTTCGCGCGCGCGCGCGTGTGTGTGTGTGTGTGTGTGTGTGTGTGTGTGTGTGTGTGTGTGTGTGTGTGTGTGTGTGTGTGTGTGCGTGCGTGCGTGTTTGTAATTGCGCGCGCGCGGGGGACCCGGGGGGTGGAGGCTGGGGAGGGGGGGGCGGAAGGGGGGGGGGGGCGAGGAGGATGAGGGGGGTAACTTTAATTTGCACACGTAACTGCGTATGTTTTGACCCATGTTTACACACAGAAGAATGTTAGATGACAAATCCAACAACGCAGAGTAGAAAAGGACATCTTGCTTTTGTTTCTTTATTTTCTAGAACGGAAATCTTTATTGCCTTATTATGCACTGTCAGTATTTGGGCATATGGCATGATGGAATATTGACCACCCTTGCTAATATTCCACGTACCGCGTGCTCAAAATAGCTGCACGTGATGGTAAGAATTAATGAGATTTTCTGAAATTTGAAAATATTGCGTTTTATCAGGGTTTTTTTTTTCCAGTTGTTAGAAAATAAATCGCTTTGCCAGAAGTATTTCATGGTGTTCAGTAGCCGAAATATTTTTCTTTCGTGCATTTCTGTGTCGTATTTTCTGATATAATGAATTTCCAAGGTGCTCAAATTTGCAGCAGATCCCCTGAATATAGATATGGTTTGACAAATGTCAGTGATCCTGGTTTGCTGGCGACAAACATTGCAAGATATATATCTAGTGTGTTTCAATGGTGTCATAATTTGGCCACACATACACATTTCCTCATCTTTTGGTTAACAATTGTAACAAAAATACATGTAATTGTATACAGAAACAATATTGTGATCTGACAACGAAACGCAAGTAATGCACCATTCACTATCAAGCCAAGATGAATCAAAATGATTAAACTCATTGTTTCTCAACACTTTGTATCCTTCCGGATATGATCTTCACCCATTTAAGAATGCTTTACCATTCATAGAAAGAAGCAAACAAAGTTTGTTTTCTCACATACACTGTTCAGTCTAACAGATAAAGAATACTTTTCTTTTCTCACTGAGCACGTGGTTCAACGCATGAGTCAAAACGACCAGGCTATTGTAACCTGAACACCTACGTGGAACTCGGCGCCATAGGTGATGTTTTTGAAATGACGCTCTAATGTGGACAGGAAGCGTACGTTGTCCTTGGCTTCTATGAAGATCCCATTCAGATCCTGGCGAGTGTCCTCAAAGTTTTCTTCCATGGTCACGTATACATTCAGCCATTTCTTTACCTGAAACACGCATTCACGCACGTTTGTAGGCACACTCACGCACGGACGTGTGCGCGTGCACGTATTTCACACGCAGTCACATACATATGTGTACATGTTTTACATGCAGACAGATTCATATTTATTCATTGACTCACTTGTGTAAACAAAGTGTAAACAAAGTGAGGCTATATTTTAACCCGGTGTTCAGTTGTCTGTGTGTGTGCGTGTGTGTGTGTGGTAAACTATAACATTGCCATTTTCTCTGGAAATACTTTGTCTGCCAATACTAAATTTGGTTTAGACACGATATGAAAAAAAAATCTTCACAGTCATACCAATAACAGGTTGTAAAGTCTCCCGAATTATGCCGCATTTCCGAATCATTAACGGTTTATTTCGTTGAGATTCGTTTCGAAATCCGAAAATCCTAAAAACCGCTTCCCACTGAGTTAGGCCTACTGGAAGGTTGGTTGTGGTCTCGTTTCTCCTGTTCACAATTAAAAGGAAAGAAATACAAATTCTGGACAGAACACATAAAGTGATACTACCTACACCATCGACGTGTTTACTGCATTATGATATTCTAAAGTGGACACTGAATTAACTGAAATGAACATAAAAGAAAAATTAAAATGACTGGGTTTTTTTTTTTCAGCCTGTTGTGGACTGGTTTGTGGAGATCTAGAGATCTGCCGAGTGTTGTGGTGCACTTGAAGCAATGGTAGCGTCTCCTTTACCGCCGAAATAAAAGAATAATCGAGATATAATAAAACACACAAAAACTTGATTTAAACGGCGTTATTACGTTCGGCACAATCACATCTATTCATCGCAGGAAGAAGAAAACGCCAACAATGCTTTTAGTACTAAATTCAGTAAATTGACGTCAGATGCGCTGCAGCAGTGGGGATTAGTCTGCTTGCTTTGGAACTGAACATACATGGTTCGATCCCCCTCGTATGCTTTTTTTTTTCTCCCAAGCTAATTTTATATATCACATTTAATACAGAGCACTTTTCAACGATTTTTTTTTAATCTCCTTTTTTTTTCTCCACGTGATTCCTTTACTGGATAAAGCGCGAAGCAGAAGTGAGTCCTGAAGGCTTTGCCTCTTGTCTTTCTCTTGTTTGTATCCGTGTTTTGTTTTGCTAGTGGTGATGGTAGTCTTGCTTGCTTACTTACTCTTTCTTTGATTAGCTGTTTGTTTGGCTGACGGCTTTACCTTATGCTTGCTTGCTTGCTTCCTCTCCAAAACTGTCTGTTTAGTGGAGGTGGGACATTTAACATCAACAATGAATGGACATCGAAGATTCACATTCAACATTCAATGAAAAGCTTTTTTTTTTTCTTCTTTTTTTTCCAAGACATTACTTGCATGCCATGTATCGTTCTTTTTGTATGAAGAATTGAATCCATACCTGTGGCAGTTTTAGCTGTTCCACCAGGGAGCCCAGGCAGCCGCTACGATCTCTCCAGAACTCTATCTCGGCCAAGGGACCTCGGCCCTGGGGCTTCCGCTTCAGCTGCTGGTCCAGCACCAGCTGTTCACAGGATGTTCAGAGAATCAATGCTGCCTATTCAAACAATAATCAACATAGCAGCATGTGCTAAAAGAATATTTTGACCAGTTTGACATCAACAATTCGCAATAATCAATATATCAACCTGTGCTAAAAACAATACTTGACAAGTTGACACCAGCAGTTCACAAAATATTCAATGATTCAACACCAGCTTTTTTTAGCACGTGATGCCAAACAATCCAACAAACTGCCATCTAATGGTCACGAATACATGCAGGCTCAACCATTTAAAACACACGTCTCGCACAAGTAACCAACAATCTTACACCATTCCATCACAAATGACCAACAATCTTACACCATTCCATCACAAATGACCAACAATCTGACACCGCTCTATCAAAAGTCACCAACAATCTGACACCACTCTGTCACAAATGACCAACAATCTGACACCACTCTATCACAAATAACCAACAATCTGTTACCATTTTATCACAAATGATCCAAAAGTGGCATAACTATGTCACAATTTTGTCCAACAATTGCACATCATTCTAACGCAAATTATCCAGTGCTCTGACTCCATTCTATCACAAACGACCCAACAGTCTGACATCATTCTATCACATTTTTTTCGTGGTCTAACAAACTGACACTACTCTGTCACAAACGATCAAACCTTCTGACACCATTCTATCACACATGACCAACAATATACCATTCTATCACAACTGACCCAACAAGCTGACACTATTCTATCACAGATGATCCAACAATCTGACATAGTTGTTTTACAAATGAGCCAACAAACTGACACAATCCGGTCACAAATGACTGAATAATGTTACCCCATCTGCTCCTAAAAAGATAATGATCTGACATTTATGACATTTCGCTCAGGAAAAATCCAGAAAAAAATCTACAACTACTGGCTTATAAATGGCTAATGAAAAAATCAGAATAGCACAGGGCCTTTCAACAATCAGATTCTGTGTACAGTCTAACGCATGCAGTCCATGAATATCCAGTAATCTGACAGAAAGCGTCAAACTGTCATCTTAAGAACTTTAGTTAGTTACAGTCTGCCGCTTGACGGCATTCGTACTATGATGTATAGTGCTACCTTTTCTCTTCGTTGTTTCTGTCTGGAAAAAAAACAAAACAAACAACAACCCATTTTGATTGAAACTTTACGTGTGTGTGTGTGTTTTTTGTGTGTGTTTTTTTGTTTTGTTTTTTCATCGTCCACCATAACGTATCATCAAACAGTTGGTGGTGTACTTGTGTATTCAGTACTTTCGGGAATGCTTGCAGTCTGTTTCAGATTGCCGAAGACTCACTCCGTTACAGTGAATACCATCTTTTACTTGTTGGACTGAAAACCATTTCGACAACTTTCTTTGATGTACTGAACGCATTTGAAGGAAACATTTTGATGTAATGACATTTCTTGAAGGGCTTAACTAGGAGCGTTAAAAGCATTTTGGACAGTCATTGTCAGTTTGATCACGTGAGCAACTGCGCGACATGTGTAGGCGTGATACAATCGGATGTTCCATCACAACCACCCATCCACCCTCAGATCCGCCATGACCAGGTAACAGATACCTCTCCGTTTCCCCTTCCACAGGACCCACACCCACCCTGATTTGTGTGTACCACTCGGTGCAGGTGTTCATGACGATCCTCTTGCACTCCCTGTTGCGCAGTGCCTCCTCCACAGTGTCTGGCAGGTCCACGTCAGGGACGATCAGCCTCACCTCCCCCTCCAGCTGCTGGATCGTCCGTTTGAGGACGGTGACCAGCTTGTTCATGCTGATCATGAACTCGTCCCGCATAATCAGCTCAGACTTTGTCTTGTCCGAGGTACCTGTGTCACCCTGCTAGCAGGATCGGGAAATCTTGATTGGTAGTGACTGTGTGTGGGTGTGGAGTTAAATCTAGGGGTGGGTGGGTGTGGGAGCGGAGGGGTGTAGGGGGGATTCGGGTCAAAGGATGTTGGTCTCGTGTGGGTTTTACATTATGTTTGGCGTGTTTTATTGAGAGGAATCGCGGTGTCTCTGCCATTGCACGTCATCTCTCTCTCAGTAACTGCGAATTCGCCATTCCCCCCCCATTCCACCCTCCCCCTTCCCCCCCCCCCCCCACCACCCTGTGTTTGTGTGTGTGTGTGTGTGTGTGTGTGTGTGTGTGTGTGTGTGTGTTACACTTATACACTTATTTTGGTTTGTTTCTTATTCTTTGTGAAACATTATTTGAAACTATAGCTTGATGCGAACAATAATACCCATAATTATCACTTTAAAAAATTCATCTTTACAATGACCATAGCGATCCTTTTTTTTCAGAGTTACTATGAAAAAGGTTTTGTGGGATGGTGAATTTTGAATACATGAATGAGTGGAACTAATCATCTACATGCACACATCTTATGCCATGGATGGTTCTCAAGGGATTGCTCACGGCAGATGCAGCTGAGGATCATTTGGTCGCTGACGTGTTTGTAACTCTGTAGGAAATGTGTTTGCATCACTTTATCTGTACAACACAAAAAAAGTAGGAAAAGAACGAGTTTGGTTCTCACCGAGCCTTTCTTGGGCTTCTTGCTGTCTTTCCTCTTCTCCTTTGCCGTGGTGTCCTTCTCTAATTCCGCAGATGAAAGTACTACTGGTACCTTGGCGGCATCGGCATCTTCGTAACGAGTTTGTACGCTGTATATCAGCATGGCAGTGTACACCTGCCACACAGCACACCATCCACATTCACCCGTGCTGCAGGGATAGCTAGATAGGAAATGCACATATGCCACACATTTGGTCTTCATCTCCAAAGCATAGATACCCCCGCACTACCACCACTATCATCATCATCATCTTCGCACCATAGCCCCCTCCACTCCATTATCAGCAGTGGAATCATCGTCAACATCAAGAATACCACCACCACCACCACCACCACCAGCATCGCTACAGCATCATCACCATCAACACAACCGACAGTGACCTGTTCCAGTAAGTGCTCCATGTTGACGAATACATTGGCGTGGTTGACTCCCCACTCCAGATGCTCCGACAGGGTCTCCTCCCACTCGATCTTCTCCTCATCTTCATCCTCCTCCTCCTTCTTGCTGTCAGGATCCTCCTCTTTGGTCCGGGCTACTGGAACTAAAAACAATAAAGGAAATGAGAGAGGGACGAATTATAGACTCGTTTTCTGTCATCACTGCTCAAGAAGTGATGGCTGAAAAGGGTGTTATTGGTGTAATTATCTGTATAGTTGCTGTGTACCTGCCGAAGTTTTTTGTGGTTAGGATTGGAGATGATGAGAAAGTTGGACGCTTAGATGGTTGTATGAACAGTGTGCTTCTTTATGTGTTTATACATTACATGTCCGTTATGAACGGGTATCATAATTTCATGTCGGGGATGGATGCGAGTTCTCTTATTTCGCTTGTCGCTCTTCTAAAAATTATTTGGACAGTCTGCTATTATTGGTGGCAACCAGATGAATCACCAACTTTTATCCTGGTCGTAAGAATGGCATGTCTAAATGACACTGAGAGCAATACTGATGAGGGCTTCATCCCAAGACAGTTGATTTAGACGTAAAATAATGTCATGCATCTTGGATGCTGGTGCCTTGACTGGGGGCTCCAACGCGAACCAGAACGAAGAGATACACTTGAAGTGAGAAAACTAGGGTCACACAAGACTTGCAGCGCAGCTCCACAACGAGACATGTTAATACATTTGCTGCCAGCATTTGTTTCGTTTCCGTTTCCTGTGTGCCAAGTAATTACTGGTCACGGAGGGTAATAGTGGTTTGTTGTTTTTTTTGCAAGCACACAAAGAAGTGAAAGAAACTATACGTAACCCACACTTTTTTGCAAGCAAAATGAACATTATCAACTTTTGACAGTTTTAAGTTTATCTAACCCACGGGCTAGCAATGAGTTAACCACAGACATGAGATATAGAGTTTACATAATAAGAAACGAAATACACTCCAATTACTAATGATTTACACAAAATTATTTATATGGTTCAAGCCTTTCAATTAACAAACTTAGATTTAATGATTTCTGGAAAGATACACCCGAAACATATAAAGATTATAGTAGCAAAGTTAGCTTTAAAGTATATGTTGATGTAATGGCTGAAAACATTTTCTATAATGACAACTCTACAATCGATAAGAAAACAATCATATTTCAAAAATGGGTGGAAAAGGGTGTGCATCGTGTTGCAGACTTGGTGTGTCCATATGGCAAATTAATGACATATCAACAATTTAGATTTAGTTGTGAACATTTTGGGTAAGAAAAACACAGAGGTCCTTTGCAACATGAAGCTACTTGGAACAGGTAACGGCACGTTGTACGACAGTTTGAAAGCGTCGTCAAAAATTCTAAGAGCTTACTAATAAAAACATCCACGAATAACCAAATATAACGCGCTTAGGTGTGAATATTCAGTCTGAAACGGTCAAAGTGTGTTGTTTTCTTTTATTTCAATGACCAACTGAAGCTGTCGCAGAAGTGACAATCGTCGCACACATGCAGTCCGTACAGTGTGTGTGTGTGTGTGTGTGTGTGTGTGTGTGTGTGTGTGTGTGTGTGTGTGTGCGAGATCAGGTCAGAGGTTCTCCTCGACAACGGGTAACCATGTGCCCCAGAGTGGGGAATAAACCCAACAAGAAAATCCGATCCACCAGATTTAACTTGCTGATAGCACGCCGCATCATGAAAGTGGGCCTAACAGTTTTCATTGCAGAATGGACAAGAAAACCATTTGCAGAGGCCCAGGCTTTGACACAACCGAAAGATGAGGAGGAATTAATCTGGTGATCAGTTCTTCTCTGAGGCGCTCCAGTGGCTGTTCACAAAGTTGAACGAGAAGTTTGTGTGTTTAGTGTGCGATGTGTGTGCGCGCGCGCGTGCGTGTGTGTGTGTGTTTGCGTGCGTGTTCATGTCCACGCGGGCGTGTGAGACATACAGACAGACAGAAGAAGAGCTCAGACGCTGACCTGGTACGGGCTCATCACTGGCCCGTATGAAATAGACGTAGGGCTTGTGGTGGAAAGCGGGAGGGAGGTAGCTGTAGACCATGTGGATGTCAGTTACCACGAAGGTCCTCGTCTCCAACCTCTGCAACGGAGTTGTGGGAAGATGGAGTGAGTGTGGTGGGTTTGTGTGTGTACCTGTGAGGATGCGTGTGAAATGAAAGCGAGGGGTGAGGTGTGTGTGTGTGTGTGTGTGTGTGTGTGTGTGTGTGTGTGTGTGTGTGTGTGTGTGTGTGTGTGTGTGTGTGTGAGAGAGAGAGAGAGAGAGAGAGAGAGAGAGAGAAGGCAAAAACTTTTCTTTTCTTTTTTTTTCTTTTTTTCTATAATAATAAACAACTTCTGATGATTATAACCAATACAACATTTTTCATAACCTGCGAAGAAATGAATCAAACGAACTGATAGACAGACAGAGGGTCAGCTACAAGAGACGTACTGTGAGTATTTTGGGCTCCTCTTCGACGACGGGAGGTGGAGTGGGTGGTTTCTTTTTCCTCCTTCTCTTCTTCTTTCCGCCCTTTCCTCTAGGTGACTTCTTGGAACGCGGTTCCTTAGCCTTCTTGGGTGATGGTGACTCCTTTTCCGCACCACTTTCTGGACTCGCTTTCCCTGAAATTGATTTCCCACCCAAGATTTCATTGTGGTAAAACACTCACACATACTGCCCTCTTAGTCCATGCTTTCTCGCAAACCTACGAGTGTGTGAGAAAACGTGGGAAGTCCCCCCTATTTTATATAAAAACATTTACTTTGTCATCGAGGTTGGTCTGTTGTCTTTTCTCACCACAAATCATAGAGAAAAACGAGAGAGAAAAAAAGAAGAGAAAAAGAGGGGGGCGACAACAACGACTATTGACAATGGCGTTAGATAAGACACTTTGACGAATTGAGAGAAATCGTGTGGGATGGCGTTACAGAAGACACTCTGACGAATTGAGAGAAATCGTATGGGAGTGGAGGGGTGCCCCCACGCTTCCTCCCACTTTACGAGAATGCGTGAGATTGCGAGAAAGTGTGGTCCCTTGTCCCCCCTGCCACGCTTTCTGTCAACAGACCCCTGAAGAGTTCCACGGCCATCTTGGATCTTGCGTGTGCGAATCGACAGAGACAAAATAAACAAACATGTACGACCACGACACTGTCTCTTCAGTCCCCGCGTTTGTGAACCCCAGAGGCATTGAAATCGTTCTTACACATGAGGAAAAAGACAGTTGTAGGTTCATTTGATGAACTTGTCGCCAGGTACTAGATATTTTTTGTGTGTTTTGGAACACGAAGAATGGTTTATGATTTGCATTTGATCAAACCTGGCCACTTTCGTTGTCCCATCTGTCGACAGGATTCGACTTGTGGAAAGGCATTGCTCGAACTTTTTGTGCCCAAGTATACCTATCGAAATCTCTTACGTTTCGCTTCACATGCACAGTTTAAAAATTATTCATAATTGTGATGTTGTTTGGTCGACTGCAACTGGTGCATGATGAGCGCACCTTTCCCCCAGAAAGACAGCTTGTTTTTTGTGGACAGACTAATTTCAGAATTCATTATGAGTCTTTCACCCTTCAGCAGGCAACAAAAAGTCATTCCATTTTCCACAGCTGTCTGTTCGACTATTTTTTTTGTTTTGTTTTGTTTTTTGTTGTTGTTTTTTTGTTTTTGTGAAAGATGTGGCATTGGTCCGACGTTCAATGGTCCGAAAATATGATTAGATTAGATCTTGATCGCACAGTGCCTGCCATTATGGATGTATGCATCTCTCTCTCTCTCTCTCTCTCTCTCTCTCTCTCTCTCTCTCTCTCTCATATCTGCCTAACTTCACCTGTCTGTCTCGGTTGTCTCTGTTTCTCTCTCACCCCACCCCCTCCGCTACTTTTTGTGTGTATGTCTGCCTGATTGTAATTGCCTATCTACATTCCTGTCTGCCTGTCTGTGTTTCTGCCTTACCCTGTCACCCATCCATCCTCCAGTCCCCCACCCCTTTTTCTCTTCCTTGTATGTTCATTATAGACTTCGACTTTTTGTGTAAAAATTGTTCAAGGACTTATTCCACTCATATAGTTGTTGCCCAAATTAAGAAAAAGGAGCCCGAGTCAAAATATTTTGAAAGAAAATCTCGGTTCACTCAGCCTGTCGGTTCTTCGGTTGCTTTGAACAAAATATCTGAATCTGACACTGAGCTATCGTGTACATGAATGCTGTATTGAGCGGCATTGACTAAGTCTGAGGGGCGTTTGGGCTATGTAGTGGGAAAAAAAACATACAAAAAGAAAGAAGGAAAGAATGAATTCAGCAGTTGTAGTAGTAGTAAAAGTGGTAATATTAGCAATAGTGCAGCAGTATAAGTAACAGCAGCAGCAGAAGATAACACTAACAGCAGTAGTAGCGGTGATGGCAGTAGTAGTAGTTTTATTATTGGTTACGTTTTCTGCTGTCATAAATTGTCATGAATTGTGCTCACTTTTCTTCTATTTTTAATGATATAATAATGATGATATCGACAACGTTGGTGATGACTATGTCGACGATGGTAGTGGTATTACTGTTTCTACTGGCAGCAGATGCACATAGAAGGGGCCATAATCATTGGAACCAACATGAACTGGCTGATACTGACCTTTTCTTGGACTGGCACCGTCTTCCGCATCAGTGGAAAGGGCGGAGTGGTCAGTTGCCGTGTCATGCTTCGGTGGGTCAGGCACTGTGGAAAGAAAAGTATTTGGCTCCGGCAGTCATTTCACAGACGATGGAATCGAGCAGACTTTTAATTAAGAACTAAACCGCTTTGTTATTTCATTGTTGTTCTTGTTGTTTGAAATGGTCTGCCTGCAGTTGAATGCGGCCATATTTGCTGTCTCACAGCATGCACATGTGGTGTATTCCCCTGCATGGTGGAGAGCTTCAGAGACTATCAAAATAACGAACACACACTGAAATGTGAAAGCGTTATACAGCGTTAACACTTAAAGACTTTCAACTGTTGCATGTGACATGGGTTCAGTTAGTTGCTGTATGTCTGCAGCCTGCGTATTATTTTAATTGGATTTTTTTTTTCACCTGAATGTAACAGATATATGAGCCGCTTGATACACACAATATATTCACAGATATCGGGACTCGAACATATTGATGTGCGAAAGTTGACCATAGCTTTGGGATATGAAGTGCACCATACGAACATTTTAATTGGCTAGTTACGTAGGCTATATATTAGTCGATTACATTCCGGCCTACAACGGTAGGCCGAAATAGCTATCACCTCCATTGTCTCTCAAGTCGTATCACATTGTGCATCCTGACTGAGTCGGTGGTGGGCTGTGCAGACATGCTGAAACAGAATGCGTGTGCCATATTCTCAAAACCAACCCTCTAATTCTTTCATTTCAACAGCACACAACCTCATGACCGTACCATGATACGCTGATATTCGAGCGCTGTCCGAGGTCAAGATCATGAAATCAAATTACAGACAACACTACACGGGATCCCATGTATTCCACCTAAAGTTATAATTTCAACATGCAGAGATCTTGTCCTCAGACAATCATTGAGGCTTCTGGTCCACAGTATCTTACATACCCTCACGCCAACTCCGCTCTTCTTCTGACACCCGTATGCTTAGGATCCCCCCTGCTGGAACCAAAAGGTGTGTGTGTGTGTGTGTGTGTGTGTGTGTGTGTGTGTGTAGAACGCACACACATATGCAATCACGCACCACACACACATGCATGCACGCTCGCATGCATGCACAATGAGAGTGAGAGTAGCAGTAGTTGTAGCAGTAGTAGTAAAAGTTGTTGTTGTTTTTTACCTCGTGGTCCTTTTAGCCGGTTTTACGCCCCTTTTTGTTGCAAATGTCTTTGTGGTTTGCTTTGCATGCCTGCTCTAATATCCTTTTATCACATAATTGTGAAAACAAAGTCCTACTCATCAAAATATTGAAAAACACTGTTGCATTTTGGGATCACTATCGATCAGGGTTGTTTGGGGTTTTTTTGGGGTTTTTTTTGTTGTTTTTAACTTGTAAAGGCTTTGTGCAGTTTTAATGTTGGTACTCTGACGGTTCCAAACCTTGATAACTCAATTATTAAAACTGAACTTGTGGAGGTTAGTCAGTGTTACAATGAGAAGAGAGAGACAGACTTACACACACACACACACACACACACACACACACATACGCGCACACAGAGGGAGAGAGAGAGAGAGAGCGCATTCCAGATTTACCATATTCCACAACAATTTCTCGGTCCTCCGAGCGGACAGTTTTGAAGAAAATTAAGGTGTCCTCATCCTCTTTCCGGGGTTTATCCAGAAAGTGGATGAGACGTCGACTGTCTTTCTCACCGTCACGGTCGAAAAGGTCCTCAAAGCGGTCCGATTCTTCCTCGCTGATATTTAAACCATCAAAAACTTTCTTTTGTATCCAAGTAACGCGAGGATCGCTCATTTTGGAAGTTTACAACGTCGACATTTCTTTCTGGGTTCTGGTGTAGACTGCTTGGTCAGTTACTTTGTTTTCCCGTCTTCTCTGTTGACGAAATGTTGAAGGCAAGAGATGATGACGTCATATTACGTAAAAAGTGTGTAAAAATTGAGTCTGTAATGACCCGATGTGTGTGTGTGTGTGTGTGTGTGCTGTAAACGTTAATGTTGTCATTTTCTAAGCGACTGAAAGTGATGCATATAATTGTAACCAAAGCTGGTAGTATTACAGGTATGAATAAAAGCTTAGAATTATAATGATGTGGTACATGGTAAGCGGGGGGCAGGGAGGGGGTGGGGGGTATCAAAAGCCGAGGTCATTATTTGGAAGCATCGAAGAAAAAATCTACGTAGAGGTAATCTTAAATCCAGTCTTGGTAAAATGTGATACTGTGGCTAGTTAATTATGGGTACAAAGTGAGCCATGGTGAAATTCAAAACCCCACGTTGCAGCTCAAGGTCACAAAATGGCACATGGTGTGGCTAGAAAAGGTTTATGCATAATTATGTGCAAGATAATGGTCTTTTCATTATCTCCATCAAATTTGATGCAATGATTAAGTTAACAAAATCTGTGTAATTGAGACAAGGTTAGAGGCCGAACTTCAAGGACAGAAAATGGTGTATAATCATACCTATATTCTTAAAATGTAGAAGAGTGGCCGAACTTTTTCATCCAGGTTTTTTTTTTCATTTTTTTTTTCATGGTATTATGGTTCGTTATTGTAAGAATATAAAGGCATTGTAAGTTTATAGGTCAAAGGTCAAGGTCACATACATAAATAAGAACCAAAGCTTTAATTCTGTCAGCTTTCCATAAAAAATAATATTAAATTTTTTTTTTTTAAAAGAGTTCGACAAACAGTGGTACTGATAGCAGCAGTGCTTCATCACTGTGTTGTGACCTATTGCCGTCGTAGATTCTTCCAGCGATGATGATAACGATTAGTAGGAAATACCTGAAGATGACAACGATTGGTGACGAAAATCTTGTTGGTCTTGATGATAGTGATGATGGCGATAAGAAGAAGAAGAAAATGAGGGAGAGAGAGTATTACGCAATACTTCACTGTTCACAAGTGACAAAATCAGTCACTGACTAACTCACGTCATACAGTTTACAGCACAGTCATCTCAAGGATGGTCTTGAATGGTGCAAGTGTGTGGTGGGTAAGCTCTTTAATTGCTGCTTAATTCATACTCAATGTTTAGTTGATCCAGATATCTGTTTCTGTGTGCACAGGAAGCTATTACTACATGTAATTTTCACACACACACACACACACACACACACATTAACGGCAATAACCTGACACCAAAAAAGTTTTTACAAGTTATTTCATCTTCTTCATTCATGGGCTGCCACTCCCACGTTCACTCAAATGCACACAAGTCAGCTTTTACGTGTATGACTGTTTTTACCCTGCCATGTAGGCAGCATCAGTTATTTCGATGCTGTTTCAGCAAGGAAGGAAGAACTTAATTAAATCTAAAATATGTAATTGGGTTTTGTTTTTTATGGTCTTTTTCTTCTTTTCTTGTTTTACACCTTGTTTTGATCAGCTTTGTTCATCACAGTTTAAATATGGTTCACCGTGAGTCATTCAGTTTTTCCAGTGGGCAGTGAAGGTTTAGCAGCCTGCATAACATTTGACTGGGTGATGAGTCACAACTGTTGAGATTGGATAGTTAACTGATATGAAATAAAGAAATTTGCCCGATGCAAAGATCAGGCTTTTTTTCCTCTTTTGAATAGCAGATGTGGAGTACCGCATATGGATCTGTCTGTATGCTTTGATATCTTCTTGAAACAGAAACTGAAATTGAAAGAATGATCAAAGACAATTGCAGAGAGAGACTGGGAATGTGATGCAAGAAATTAAGGAGATGAGGATAACCTGTTGATGGCATCTGTGGTCTCTCTTTCCTGAATCAGACAGGCGTAAAATAGAAAAAAAATAAAATAAAATAAAAAATAACTCTGGAATCCATAATATCAAACTGAAGCAGGGATGTACCATGATATTTTCCCAAACCGTGATAAAAACAAGCAAACAAAACAAGTCAGGGAAAGGAGAATAAACAACAACAAAGTCTCTTGACACTGAATCACAGACAAGGAATGTTCAAAGCATATGGAAAAATATTTAATCATCATAAACAGCAGTTCAAACAGTCGCTGGGAAAAGAAAAGGACAAAATTAATTATCATGACTGCTATCCTTTTTACCATCACCTTAAATACTGTTCCGACAGATCACAAGCTTTACTGCTCATCCCTAGCTCCCTTGAGCTTCTCTCCATAGCATATGCACAAGAACAGAGCACACCCACTGTCTGCATTCCTCACAGCCAGGACCCACAGCCTTGCCCCCTGGAATAATCATGTGTTTCTGACACATCACAATGACAAAAAAATTAATGTCACATTCTTTAAACTGTGTTCTCACATAACACATTCTTTCACACAGTCACTGTGAAAAATCAAGTTATTATCACCATGTTTCCTGTTTTCTTTTCACTTTTTGCACTCCTAACTTAGGGCTGCAGATGAAACATCCCACGTGACCTCTGATGGGGTGAATTGAATTCCTGTCAGCATGCATTCATAAGTCATTCTGTCACTTCCCATATTTTTAGTATGGTCAAATGGGAGTTTTACACACAGATAAGTTGTATTCTTTACCCAACACTTCAAGGCAGAACTTTCCAACTTTCTTTAGCAGTTTTTTTTCCTTCTGCATTTGCGCAATAAAACAAAAACAAACAAAATATATAACTGCATTTCTCATTCAAACAAAGAAATCCAAACACACATGCTCATGCACAATGACTTCACCCCCTCACAATTACTTTTCTTGATTCTGTAAAGCACTTAGCGCAAAGTCTCTGACTGAGGATATGTGGCATATCAGCATCCACAGCAAGCAAGTAAAATGTCTCCAAAGAAACCGTTCATGACAAAAACCTAAAACAAATGCAATACTGCTGCATGATTTATCAAGAATACCTCTGAGTGAAAGAAACCAGTGATACCCATTCAACACACTGTCACCATGCACGTCCCTGGGATATATGTAAACCAAGCACCCTTTCCTTTCAGGCAGGAAAAGCATGGTATCGACTTTCTGATTAAATCAGTAAATTTGATACTGTTCCACAAACTATGAGTGCAGTGATTGTCATGGATTGGAATCATTTCCTGAACTGACTGGAAAGCAACAAAACGACGTAGAAGTAAACAATGAAAGCAACCAAGAACCAACAAACCAATCAATAAACAGGAAAATATTCTGAGAATTGCCAAAACTTCTTGAAAACATGCACATTAATTAAATCAATATCATTATATATGCTTTTGCTCTATCACACACACACAAACACAACTGACAAACATGCATGCAGTAGCAGGAAGCGGGAAAACTGCAGCTCCACTGGTTAGCGGCTGTAACACAGGCCATCACACAACAGTCAATATCACAGTATCTCTCATGTCTTCACTGTTCATTTGACATCAACAGTACCACTCTCAGCTGGTTCAAATCATATCTTACCAACCAATTCCAGTCTGTTACAATTGCCAGTCTAAACCCTGTTCAGATCAAACATGGATTCCAACAAGGATCTGTTTTAGGCCCCGTGTTCTTCACACTGCACACTGAACCCCTCACTGAAATTATCAACCACCACAATGTCAGTCATCATTCTTATGCTGATGACACTCAACTTCAAAAAAGTGATACCCTGAAAATTTGTCCTCCAACTATCCAACTGCTTCCTGGATATTCTTAACTGAATGACTCAAAATAAGTTACAATCATAATCAGACAAAACAAAAGCTCTTCTATCACAATTGACCCAGTGAAACTTGGCAGTAAATCCATCCCTATTTCCACCTCAGTCGAAAACTTTGGTGTTGTCCATGACAACAAACTGTTCATGCAAATATTTATCATCAGACCTGTCAGTCCTACTGCTGTCTATTACGGCACATCAGTTCTATTCAGAAATACCTGTCCACTGATGCAACATTCAAAATAAGATTAGAAATGAGGACCTGTGGCAAAGAGGGGGACAGGAACCAGTGGAGAAACACATCCTGAGTTGAAAATATGGATGGATTGGCCACACCTTGAGGAAATCACCATCCAGCACTACATGCCAGGCCCTGACCTGGAACCCCCAGGAGAGAAGGAAGACAGACGGCCCAAGAACAGCTGAAGGCGGGACACTGAAGCAGAACTGAAGAGGCTGGGATCCAGCCTGAGGGATGCAGAAAGGACAGCCCAGAGTCAAGTTTGGTGGGGAAACGTCAGTGATGGCCTATGCTCCACAGGGAGCGAAGGGCCTAAGTAAGTCAGTACGCAACATCCAAACTCATCGTTTCTCTTATTTTCTCTCACCTTGACTAGTGTCCAGTCATTCCTCTCAGCACATACAAAACAGTGCCACCTGACATGTCCTAAGAAAGAAAAGGTCTGAGCACATCACTCATATCTTGCAACATCTCCATTGCCTCCCTGTCTCACAAACAATAGAACTACCAGATCAGTACTCCATGTCATATATATAAAGAAATCTGCAACTTCCTAATACTGTAGCTGCCTTCAACTCAACACCCCATCTCACTCTCTACAATCAGCTTCGGATCCACTCTGTTTCATTCACAGATTCAAACATTCCACAGTCAGCTGCCAAATGATCTCCCTCTCTTGCTTCATGAAATCTCTGCACTCAGCTATTTCAAGTCTGGCCTTAAAACCTACCACTCCACTCCCTGCCCCATCTTCCTTGTGTAGTTTCTCCAGCTTTCAATTGATAAGAATTGTTTATTGCAAGCACTTTGATTTGTCTCTGCACAAGACTCAGTGCTATATAAATACTTTTATTCTAAGTATGTGTGTGATCCAAGGTTCCAGATATTCCATGGCCAGTTCCAAATGTTCCACTGCCAATCCAGTGTTGCACTGTCAATTCCACATGTTTCATGGCCAGTTCTGAGTGTTCCATGTCCTGCCCTTTCCACAAAGTCACTGCAGTCCTGGTGGATGGGGCACAGCCAGAGCTGTTGCTGCTCCTCCACTTGTCTAAGGAAAGGAAAAAAGAATATATATACTGAGTGTTCGGATGAATCCTTTTTTTTCTTTTTATTCAAATTAAACCTGCAGTATCTCTGCTGGTATGAGTGTACATGTGCATGTAAGTTTTCAAGTAATCACTTATGGTGGATGCATGGATGTGTATGTGTTTTTGAAGTAAGGGTTTTTTTTCTTTTCAAATTTGTTAATGGGTTAGGGTTTTCTTTTTAATTTGTTAATAGGTGAGAAGTTAACATATATAACAGAATAATGTATGCACACAGAAAACGCCTGATTGTTTTGCATACATCCTTCTCTACCTAAATATTTTGTTCTAAAAATGTTCAAGATTACAACAAGCCTGTTTGCTATGACACAATTATCGATGGCAATACTGAAGCATTAAAATATTGTACATAACTTTTCTTTTTTTCAGGAGCAATTTTCCAAGCTCTTGTTCCTCTCTTGCCAATAAATGACTTGTTAATACATCTCAAGCAACACATTAATCACTTCTTTCCCTTTATTTGCAGCCTTGTGAAAGCAACAAAAAATTTGTTTGACACAATGAACTGCAAAATTTTACATCTACTGAAGTACGAAAGGGACACAACCATTTGATATCAGGCACATAGCTTACAAGTAATTCCTAACAACTAAACATTATTGTTGAAGTAATTCCAAAAAACTAAACATTTCTGTTGGTCTTTAAACAGTGCAACAGTCACAGAGTGCAAATTCCACAAATATATGGATAATATTTGCTTGCTTGACAATAATATATATAAAAATGATTAGTGAGTTTTTAACACCTGAACCTTATCAACTACATCTTTTCAAGTTCATAGATATAATCATTTGATTTTGGAAAATATTCCTCTATTCGTCCTTACAATCTGAAGTTGTAGAAATCTTGGACAGGATCATTATATAGCCTTTATTTTAAAACCTATATCCTTTTTTTTAATCAAAAAAGAAACACATGAGTGTTCTTTGTCAAAATCAAAGAAAAATGGAATTAGATTACATATCACAAACTCACATACAAACACACACACACAAACATATAAAAGAGGTTATTTGATGATGGGAAGATCAATGAACTTAAATCCCCACAACTTAAAAAAAAAAAAGGAAATATATAACAAAATGTCAGCCGTCACCTTCCCAGTGCCTGCGTGTGTTCTCTTCTTCTGCCTGTGAATTCTGTGAAGATGCTGCAGCCGGGTCCATGCTGCCAGACACATGTTTATCAGGCGCATGTCTACCACTGGGTGGGTGGAGGCCAGCTTGTAAACTCGTCTGAATCAACAAGATTGTCAGACCCATGGGTAATTCACTGTATGTTACATGATTAAAAATAATAGATCTAAAACCTTTTAAGTTAGAGTTCTTCTAAAACTTTTTTTAATTGGACAGTGTTCATCTGTCTTTCATGCACATGCAACTTATGCTTACTTGCTGTGAGGACAGGAAAATAAGTTGCAACAACTTACTTGATTGTATTCACAAAACTTTTTAAAAAAATGTTTACCTCAAAAAGAAAATTATGGGGATGAATCTTAGTGCTGGTCAGTACACAAGCAAGAAAAGAAAAGAGAAATGTATGAACCATCATACATGATAACAAAGAAATAGATACTAAATGATTGAA
Source organism: Babylonia areolata (assembly GCF_041734735.1). NCBI lineage: Eukaryota > Metazoa > Mollusca > Gastropoda > Neogastropoda > Buccinidae > Babylonia > Babylonia areolata. Next base: position 21,704,356 of record NC_134887.1, read on the forward strand.
ACAAACTGTTCATATCAAAAATGTACAGAGAAGTCTCCACTAAGGTCTGGCACCCTATCTTCTGGATGCCTCCAACCTGTTGCTTATCACTATTAAAGTGTATCACCTGAACAGATGCAAATTATGGTGCAAATCACTTTGACCTTCATTGTTAATGGCAATAACAACAGAAATACTTGCCATGGGAATGGCTGTGTCCATGATTAACAAGAAACTACAATGATGAATTCTTTTCCCCCTTTTTTCTAACAAAAAATAAAAAAAACAAAAAAAGATGGTTGGTTTTTAGGGAACAGTTAATTATTCTGAAACCAGTATCCAGTTTTCAGGATTTTTTTTTTTTTTTTTTTCACAAAGATGAGGTGAAACTGAAAGGGAATGTGAGGAACATATTCAAGGTCATGGTTTTACATAATTATAGATCTGAGTTCTGGTAGACAGACAATACTTTTTAAAATCTGAATTCACAGGAAAATAACTGTGTTTGCATTCTCACTGATAAAAAAAAAAAAAAAAGATCACAACATCACAGACTGAAACACTGAGTTTCTTTTGTTTGGTCTGATCCACCTTTTATTTTTCTCCTCCAAGATCACCATGCATTTTGTTCAAATTAAAACAAATCAACAAGATTCCACTATGCCATTCACTTCAATCTTATTTTGTAAATATTCTTTGAAAAGAAAAATTAATAACTGATTGTCTCAAACTCCTGGACTGCACTGTTGATGTACAAAGAATGTCACAGAACATGTGGGTGTTGTACTGTGTTGATGAACACTGTATGTCCGAATATCACTCTCTTTCTGTTTTGCTCAGCTTTGCAGAAAGGTCATCTGCTGGACATGAAGAATTTGGTCCCTTGATCTTGCTTGGTATGGGATGGTGGTGAAGTTTGTTTGTGTGTGTGTGACTGTGAGTGATGAGGGAGATGCAATGTTCTCTTTCTCATTGTCTCATTCTATGTTTCTCTCTTTGTATGTGTGTGCTGTGAACAAATTGATAGTGGTGTGTGTGTGTGTGGAGGGGAGGGGGGGGGGGGTGATAGTGAAGGAAGAGGTAAGTGTTTTGTGTAAGTTGCATAATACAAAGATGACTATTTCTGACTGTGTTGACATTAGAATTGTAGCAATGTGATATATATATTCTTTTTTATTATCTTCAAATGTTTGGGAGGTATAACTGAACTAAGATTTTTCTGGAATTTTTCTCATCATACAGCTTTGTAAATTAAATCAGCAGTGAAAGAACATTCGATAGAAACTTGTTCATTATACACGAACCAACATAACTGGAAGAGTTAAGAAGAGAAATCAATGCCCTGGGGTGGAGGGGTAGCAGCATAATGCTATTAATTATTTTTTATCCTGCCTGGTTTATGCTTTGATCATCTTAATACTTGTTTACTGGAAACTTTTATACTGCTCATTCATGCTTCACTTTTACTGATCGACTTTATAGGTCGAAGAAAATGTGGAATGCATGTTGACAAGTCTTGTGTGCACACGCTTGAATTTTTCCAACAACATAACAAATGTATTGTACTGTACTGTTTTAAATGCATTGTATTCTACATTGCATGACACTGTGCTATATCAAATGTACTGTATCATAACGTAAAACCTGCCCATCGTACAAAGCCCACAATCTTTCATGAGAATGAATACATGTACATGTATGCAGAATAAAGAGAAGTATCCACAAATGTGACTCATACCTGACAATAACGGTGCACTTGCGCCAGTGTCCCCTCTGCATCAGACTGTACGCCCAGAACATGTGGCAACGAGCCACAGTCAGTGGGTCCCCAAGCTGAAGGGCAATCTTCAGCTGCTTCAGTGAGATCTCCCCAGCCCGCTCTGCCTGCAAGCACTCTGAGATTTGCTCATTTTCATCAATGGTTCTTGTGTACATCTGGCACTACAGGAGGAAAGAAAAGTTTTCAAGTATGTATTCTCCAACATTAACATCTGTTCGTGTCACACTGATGCAGTTATTTTGGTGTTTACCAAAGGAAATCACACACACACACACACACACACACACGCGCGCGCGCGCGCACACACACACACACACACACACACACACGTGTGTGTGTGTGTGCGTGTGTGTGTGGTGTGTGTGTATGTGTGTGTGTGTGGTGTGTGTGTGTGTGTGTATGTGTGTGTGTGTGTCTTCAATTACAAAATTCTACAACCATGAATACATCATCACATTCATACACAATCTCAGCTGGCCTTTAAAGAATTCATTAAATGAACTGTTTAAGCCCTATGGTTAAGGAGGACTGTTTGATCTGTTCAGCCCAACCCTATCCATGTGGAACTTACATAGTTTTAGTTATGAGCTTTTTCACAAAATTGATGGACTAGAAAAAAGTAAGTAACATTTTGTTTTACTTTTTTGTGTTGCTTGGAGACATGCCCTTACAATAAAAAGATGATAATACAGAGAAATATATTCATATAGTTATTTAATCAGCATTGCAACTTGGAAAGAACAAAGACATTGGTATACATACATCAGGAGTGAGAGTACCATCCTCTCAAAGACAAAAGCTCTGTATGTGCACATGGCAGATGACAACAGTACTGCTAATTTTTATGCTATAGTATAACTGTGTGTTTATAATGACACAATTTAAAAAAAAAAATCTTTTCATCTTATTTAAAAACATGGTACTTTATTATACATTTGTGTGGCTAATACTGGTATGATTTCATGTGAGAATTAAAAAAAAAATCTTTTCATCTTTTTTTACATCACACTTCATAACATTATGTTGTTAATGAACATTACATTTTCATCAAGCTGAATCTCAGTACCCAATGCCTTTTCATTGAGACAACATTACTTACAAGTGAACATGTAGTATGACTGTCAGATGGGAAAGTGAAGGTGTGGAAACATCTGTGGTATGTTACAAAGTACTCACATGATGATGGAAATATTCTCCTAAAGAAGAGTGAGCTCCCCCCAACGTGGACAGCCATGCCATTGCCTCTTCCAGTAATATCCGCCTGGCCAGTGTATGATTCATGAACCACCCCCTGTAACACAACAACCATGATAACAAAATGTGTTTTTCATCTCATTGGCTCAAACTTGTAGAGACATTTCTGCCTCTTCATCTGTTTTTCTTTTTTTTATAACTTCAATATTACAAACAAATTCTTTTGTCAAAGTGCCAGAATAACTTTGTTTAGTTACAACACACAAATTATACTGTTCAGCTCTATCATTCTTTAGTATTTCCTTCATCCAACCAATATTTCATAAACTATTTAAAGAACCCCAGTTCCTGCCAGAGTGACCCTGTTTCAGTAAAGTTCAATGAAGTACTGTTAGTTTTGTGTTATTCTGCCAAAAATATACATACCAAATAGCTAAAATTACACAAATATATTTATTTATGATTATATTGTCATTTAGACTTGCAAGAAAAATGATTAAAGAATTTCATATTTTGGGGCTATTCTGTCATAAACATGCATTCCAGTTAGCTGCTAAGTTATCTGCTAAGTTATGTAAATTATATTTCAGCTGAGAATTAGAAATTGAGAATTCAAGAAGTGTTTATTTTTGGGAGTTATTCTGTCATTTATATGTATTCCACAGAGCTTGAATGAACAATCATAGTTTATATCGCAATTTAGAACCAGTAGAGAGAGAGAGAGAGAGAGAGAGAGAGAGAGGGGTGCATTTAGTCACTATATATATGTGTACACACACACACACACACACGCACACACACATACATATATATATACGGTTATGACACTGGTTATCTGGAAGGGGTATTCTGTCAGAAATATGCATTCCAAGGAGCTTAAACTTAGAGCTTAGTTTTTTTACACAGAACTCATCCTTCCTTGTACAGACTCTGACAGGCTACAGAGAAGCTTTGGGGTCATTCATGAATATGTCTAGATTTGTTTCTTTTCCCTCTTTTATTACGCACATAAATTTTATCTGAAATTAATCTATTTCACTTATCAGCACCTTTTCACACTCACTCCATGGTTTGATCTGACTTAAGACTGTGAGATGACGGTTGACCATTGGCAAGAATCAGTGGAATGGAGTCTGCAGGAGATAACTTCCAAACTCAAAAGTATATTGAGTGAGTGAAGAGTGAGTGTGTATATGGTGGAGGGGGTGCGTGGTTGTGTGCGAATGTGCATGTGTGGACATGAGCAAAAATTAAACTTTAATGTTCTTCTCCTCATTTTTTTCTTTTATTATTATTTTTTTAATTTTTTTTTTTTATTAATATTTAACAAAACTTCTAACCAAGGGTAAATTCATAATTGAGAAACAAATCCAGAAACTTCATAAACTTACTGAAATGGTTTGCAAACATATTCAAACTGAAAGGAAATGCTAAGCCTCACTCACCAGGCATAGTCTATGCGCTGAACAGGCCAGACAGACACAATATCCAAAAGATAATTTACAAAGATATCAACATCTTTTTCACAACTGCCAGCAGGGTAAGATGCAGGTCTTTGAAATTTCTTTCTCAGGTTCCACAAGAGGGACCAGCGGAACAATGGGCTGGAGACCATGCATGTCATCAGAGCACTTGCTACATGAGCATTCACAAACATGCTACACATTCTCAATGGAACAATGTTCACATGCAATTCCTCAGATGTTCTCTCAAACGATGAAGTGTCTGAAGTAAAATCAGTGTGTGTATCATCAAGGCTGTTCTCTGTAATATCAGCTTCAAGCTGACTGGGGCTCTCTCCTGCAATGCAGTCAAATGATGCGGCAGTTGAACATGTATCATCAGTGTTCTTGGCTTTGTTACAACTGGACACTCCTGCTTGTGATATAGTGTTAAGGGAGATCATGAGTGGCAAAAGATCTTGGAAAAAGACAACATCACGTAGCCATCTGTGTGGTTTGGGGACTAAGTTTCTAGGTCTACTGGATGATGAGTTTTTGGAGTGAGACAGAGATAAGGAACCAGATGTAGAGGCCCACCGCTCCAGACCCCAGAAATCAGGCAGGTCACTGTGTAGATTCAGCAAGATTTGGGTGTGCGGTCTTGAGGTGTCTAGTACCATTGGTTCATAATGCTTTGTAAACAGACGACATTCCTTGGTCTCTTCCAAGGTACGCAGCACAACCATCAGGTGGATCATTGCAAGAGATATGGACAGCTCGCTCCAGCAGATACTGCTGTCTTTGATGGTTTATTATACAGCAGTCAGCACCCCCCTCTGTTCTTACAGTGCCCTGAAAAACAAGTTGGCAACCAAACAAATGAAAAGGAGTAGATTTATTTTTTTCTTAATAAAAACAAGACTGTTGAAAATGATGTATGTGTTGTTGTTTTTAAATGTCACAAAAATATTTCATATGCACAGTGTCTATCTAAAATAATACACAGTGTCTATCTTACAAAAGAGAAAGTGAGACAGAATGGTTTCTGTATACTAAATAGATCTATACATTTCGCAACTGCATTAACCTGAGAAGCAGAATGCAGATATATGATTGAAACATAAGCTGAAAAATAACAGTTTTCATCCAATAAAGCACAATTTGTGGCATATTATATAAGTTATAATAGTAATACTTCATGAAGAGTTTTTACAGAAGTACGTTTCTTGGAAGGATGTGGCAGATGGGTTGAGACACTCAGCTGCCAATATAGAGAGTCCATGAGGGCATGGGTTTGAATCCTGCTCACACCCTTTCTTCCAAGTTTGACTGGAAAATCAAACTGAGCATCTTGTCATTTGGATGAGATGATAAACCGAGGTCCCGTGTGCACCACACACTTGGCACACTGAAAAAGAACCCAAGGCAATGAGTGTCGTTATCTGGCAAAATTCTGAAGAAGAAATCCACTCTGATAGGTACACAATGATAAAAAAAAAAAAAAAAAAAAAAAAAAAAAACACACAAAAAAAAACAACTCAAGGCCTGACTAAGCACGTTGGGTTGTGGTGCTGGTCAGGCATCTGCCTAGCAGATGTGGTGCAGTATATGGATTTGTCCGAATACAGTGACGCACCCTTGAGAAACTGAAACTCTTTCATGAAGGATGTCCACTGAAAACTCAAGTGCTAATTCAATTTGTGTGTGTGTGTGTGTGTGTGGGTGTATACATGTGCTTGTGTGTTTTAAAATCATTACCATACTCATTTGCTTTCTTTTCATCTCTTGTCCTGAAGCACATTTCTCTCAGAATTAAGTGAGAAAAGTATGCTATAGAAATGTTCCAGTGTTATCATATATATATGCATGCATATATATCACTATCATAGTGACTATGTATGTATAAAATGCATAATATATATAATTATATCACAGCGAAAGAGAGAGGTGTGTGTCTGTGTGTGTGTGTGTATGTGGATTCTGTTCAGTTTCTCAAGGTGTCACAGTACACTGCATATATATATATATATATATATATATATATATATATATATATATATATATATATATGCACACACACACACGCACACACACACACATATATAATTATATACCCTACACAACATCTGATAAGCACATGCCTTACCAACATAAGCACATAAGCAGATGCTGGTCAGGCATCTGCTTGGCAGATGTGGTGTAGCGTATATGGATTTGTCTGAACGCAGTGACGCCTCCTTGAGCTACTGAAACTGAAACTTACCACCCTAGGCCTTGACCTTTTTTAAAATTTTTATTATAATAATAACAATAATAAATGAATACACAAAAAAATGATGATAATAAAAAGGTAAATTCTACATTCAAAATTGTAATAATATATACTTTATAATAGTGCCACTGCCAGGAAAGATAATAATAATGGATATCACTTATATTAGTTATAAGATGGAAATTCCCTATATAATGGGGTCTAACTCTAAGCGGCTCACATGAAACAATACATACATAATAATAAAAGTACATTTATTACATACCTATGCACATGAAAAAACAATGTATACATATACATACATATATATATATATATATATATATATATATATATGATATATACCAAAACTACATATTGCAGATATATAAAAATGAACAAGCACCCCCACCCCCACCCCATCCACACACACACACACACACTACATGATGATTTCAGCAGAAGGATAAAGGGTCTTCAGACAAACTGCTATTTTCCATCATACCTAAAGACCTGTTCGAACAGATGGGTTTTCAAATCTTAATTTGTTTTGAATGAGGACAGCGTTGGTAAATGACGGAGATTCAGAGGAAGAGAATTTCAGACAGAAGGCGCTTGACTATGTACTCGCCAAAGCGTGAAACACACACACACACACACACACACACACACACAGGTTCTGTGACCAATGCTGATATGTTTTGACTGTAACTGGTGGATCTTCTATTTGTCACGATCAACTCACAGTCAAAAGTAATCTCCGAAAAATCGCTTTCATCAGCAACAAAACTGTAAAGTTGCTGTTGTCTGCTGATGAGAGATTGCCCTCTTCTGTTCCTGCGATGAGAAGGGTCAAAATAGGCTGAACTTGAAAGCAGTTGCGAGGGACGTAACTTCTTTATAATGACGCTGATGTCCCCTATCTGCCCCTTGCCGCAGTTGCAGATTAAGGCAAAACCTCTTTTATTCCTTTAGAGGGAACGAGCGATGACGTCACGAAACATGGATTGTCATTTCGGTCCGCTTCACTTTTGTTGATTCTACGATCCGACTAGCTCGAGCATTTCGTGTTCAAGATCGATTTACAAGTGTAAAACGGAAGAGCAAATGAACTTGAAAAAGGAAGAACGTTGACAAGCTTGATCTTGAGGCAAGCTGTCCATTCTTCGATAAACTTAGCTTTGTGAATGGCTTCTTCGACCAGTACGATTCAGCTGACAGTGGTTGTGTCTGGTGTCACTTTCACTCTGTCGTGTGTGCGTGTGTGTTTTTTGTTGGAGTGAAGGCGAAGTACAACAAGACATGAGGGATGCTAACGTCGTCACACTATACAAAAACAAAGGTGACAGAAGCGAATGCAATAATTATCGCGGCATACCCCTCCTCAGCATCGTTGGGAAAGTCTTTGCACGAGTAGTACTGAAGAGGCTCCAAGTACTTGCAAAGCAAGTCTACCCTGAATCGCAGTGCAGTTTCCGTGCCAACAGATCCACTATAGACATGATCTTCTCCCTCAAACAACTTCAGGAGAAATGCAGGGAGCAAAGGCAGCCACTCTTCGTTGCCTTCATAGACCTCAGAAAGGCTTTCGATCTGGTCAGTAGGGATGGCCTATTCAAGATCCTTCCCAAGATCGGATGTCCACCCAAACTTCTCAGCATCATCAGATCCTTCCACGAAGACATGAAAGGCACCGTCGTCTTTGACGGCTCAACATCAGCTGCCTTTAACATACGGAGTGGAGTGAAACAGGGTTGCGTCCTAGCTCCCACCCTGTTTGGAATATTCTTTGCTGTGATGCTGAAACACGCATTTGGTCCTGCAGCCAAAGGTATCTACATCCGAACCAGGACAGATGGAAAGCTTTTCAACCTCTCCAGACTAAGAGCCAAGACTAAAGTCCAGCTGAGGTGCCTGCGTGACTTCCTCTTTGCAGACGACGCAGCAGTAACCGCCCACTCAGCCGAGGACCTACAACAGCTCATGATTTGCTTCAGCGATGCCTGCCAAGACTTCGGGCTTACCATTAGCTTGAAGAAAACACAGGTCATGGGACAAGATGTTGACTCTCCCTCAGCCATCAGCATCAATGACCATGAACTGGATGTCGTCCACGACTTTGTTTATCTGGGCTCAACTATCTCAGACACCCTCTCACTTGATGCAGAGCTCAACAGGCGCATCGGCAAGGCAGCTACCACCATGACCAGACTGACAAAGAAAGAAAGCATGGAACAACAGCAAGCTGACTGAGCACACAAAGATCGAGATCTACAGAGCCTGCGTCTTGAGCACCCTCCTGTATGGCAGCGAGTCCTGGACTTTGCGTGCCCGACAAGAGCGAAAGCTCAATGCTTTTCACATGCGTAGCCTCCGACGCTTTCTGAACATCACCTGGCAGGACAAGGTCACAAACAACACTGTCCTGGAAAGAACTGGATGCACCAGCATGTACACGCTGCTGAAACAGAGACGTATGCGCTGGCTCGGCCATGTCGTGCGCATGGACGACGGAAGGATCCCTAAAGACCTCCTCTACGGAGAACTTGTGCAGGGAAAACGTCCCACAGGCAGACCACAGCTGCAATTCAAAGACGTGTGCAAGAGGGACCTAAAAGCCTTGAACATCGACCAGAACAACTGGGAAGCAACAGCCCTCGAACGGCCGGCCTGGAGACAGACTGTGCAGAAAGGTCTTTCCAAGTTCGAAGAGACACTCACTCAGCAGCACGAAAAGAGAATGAGAAGAAAGGCTGCAGCCCAGGCAGACAGACCAGCGTCAGACTTCATCTGTGCCCTCTGCCACAGGGACTGTCATTCCCGCGTCGGACTGGCCAGCCACACCCGACGCTGCACCAGAATAAACACCTAGAGCGCAACTCCATTAGTCTTCCGAGACTGAAGGATGCCTACTGTTAACAATAACATACATTCGCCAAGTCGTGAACAAAAAAGTCGCTGTGCGCTGGGGTGTGCATTGTCATAGATAGCATAGTAAGGTATGTAGGCTGAAAGCCTTTGGCCCTCAAGTTTTTTTGTTTAAAAAAAATAATAAATAATGCCAGTTTTCGTTTTTAACTGGAGGAATCTTGGTTTTCTGGTGGTGTTTTCTACTTTTTTTGGTTTGGGTTCTCCGAAAGACATAGTTTTTTTAGGGTTTTATCCAGCTGATTTTCAAAGGCATTTAATGAATTTGCATTTGCATTGACTGCTTCCTTGGGGAGGTTATTCCATGTTAACAGTTCTGTTAGAAAACAAGACAAAAAACAAAAAAAAACAAACAAAAAAAAAAGCAACAAAAAAACAAACAAATTCAGTCTTGATAAACTCGAGAGTTAGGTCGGGATTTCGTTAGTTTTTAGTCATGCCCTCTTGTGATCATGCCAGAGGTATCAATTTTGGTAGTATCTGTGTTAGTATCGGAACAAGTGAATGAAGTGGAAGTGGTGCTTGGGTCATAGATTTCAGGCTGGATTTTGAACACCGGACTCAATCATGTCTCCCCTTAATGTTCGATACTCTAGATCGACTTTGTAGTTTTAAACGTCTGAGACGGTCCTCATACTCCAAATTTCAATGTACAAACTTTTGGTCACTCTTGTGATTTTATCATTCATCTGAGCCACCGCCTGTGGCTTATCCCCACTCTCCCCCCTCTTTCTTCCTGACACTCAGCTTCCCTCTGCTGATGTACGCATCTTCCCCTGCCCTCAGTCTTGCCTGCATCTCTGTTCTCAGAGCCCTATCTTCCTCTCTTTCCTTCAGCGTTTTGTCAGGAGCTATGCCTATCCCCTTGTACTTCTTGTGGCACTCAATACATAAAAAGCTTGTGTGTTTTACTCTCAGTGCACATGGCTGATGTTCATCTTGCTGCGTACCAGGCGATGATCCGACCAACAGACTGTTCCTCTCATGCAGCGTGTAATGGAAACATCACCTCTGTCCCTCTGCCGGACAATCACATAGTCCAGCATGTGTCATTGCTTGGAGCGGGGGTGCATCCATGTGTTCTTGTACTTGTCCGCTTGTTGGAAGAGGGTGTTGGTGATGGTCAGTCCATGTTGCGCGCAGAGCGAGAGCAAAAGCAGTCTGTTGGGGCTGCACTTGCCAGTGCCGTGCTGTCCTAAGACTTTTGGCCACGAGGAGAAGTCCACGTCGACGCGGGCATTGAAATCCTCAAGGATGATTACCCTGTCCTTTCTGTCTACTGCTGAAATGGTGCGGCTGAGCTCCTCGTAGAAAGCTTCTTTGATCTCATCAGGGTTAGTCATCGTCGGGGCACAGCAGCTGATGACTGTGGCGAAGCGATCCTTGGACAGCTTCAGACGCAGGGTCATCAGCCTATCGTTTATCCCACTTGGAAGGCTGTCAAGCTGTTGTGCAAGTTTGGTTCGTATGGCAAAGCCCACGCCTGAGGTTCTTGGGGTGCCATCTGCCTTCCCAATGCAGTAGAAGGTGTAGCCCCCTCCAACTTCCTCCAGCTGGGTTTCACCGGCAAACCTGGTTTCGCTCAGGGCTGCTATGTCCAACTGTTAGCGATCAAGCATTCTAGCAATGAGCGCTGTGCGTCTTTCCGGTCTGTCGTCTCTGTCTAAAATGGTGCGAACATTCCAGGCACCCAGAGTCAGGGCATGACTCTTGGTTCTTTTCTTCTGTTGTTTTCGACCGCTAGTGTTGGATGTCCAAGTAGGTGCGGTTTCCTACTAGCGGTTTCCGCTCAGGCAGGGGAACATGTGACATGGTGTTTGCCGTACGCCAGATGCAAGAGAAGTGCCGTGAGCAGAACAAGGAAGTCCACATGGTCTCTGTAGACCTGACTAAGGCCTTCGACACGGTGAACCGCTGTGGTCTGTGGAAGATCCTCCTAAAGTTCGGCTGCCCAGAGAGCCTAATCCAGCTGATTGCGTCATTCCACGATGGCATGCAGGCGAGAGTACAGGAAAATACTGACATGTCGGATCCGTTCCCTGTGGTAAAGGGAGTGAAGCAGGGCTGCATCCTGGCACCCACACTGTTCTACATTCTCTTCTCTGCCATGCTGATTGACGTCTACCAAGACTGTGACCAGGGCATCTACATCCAGTTTCACACAGATGGCAAACTTTTCAACTTGTGGCGACTCCAAGCCAGGTCCAGGGTGTTTGATGACACAGAGATCAAGTCAGTCAACAAGTTTTGCTACCTCGGCAGCACCCTATGCAGCAACGGAGCCCTTGATGCAGAAATGACACTGCGCATCGCCAAAGCCAGCTCCGCCTTTGGCAGACTCAACAACAGGCTGTGGAACAACAAAGGCATCAGGTTCAGCACCAAGATGAAAACCAACAGAGCTGTTGTGCTGACCACCTTGTTGTACTGCTGTGAAACATGGACGACGTATCGCCGTTACATTCAACAACTTGAGCAGTTTCACCAGAGATGCCTACAAAAGATCCTTGGCATAAAGTGGCAAGACAGGGTCTCCGGCCTCCAGGTCCTAGAGAGGATTGGCATGCCCAGCATCGAAAGCCTGCTGATCCAGTGCCAGCTATGCTGGACAGGACACTTTGTCCTCATGACAGACAGCAGGATCCCGAAGATGCTTTTGTATGGCCAGCTGAAGGAAGGCCACCGCGAACTTGGAAGACCCTGCAAGTGCTTCAAGGACACCTTGAAGACAAACCTCAAAGCCTGTGACATAGGCACCGCTTCCTGAGAAACTGATGCCCTTGACCACTCTCGCTGGAGGATGCTGTGCTCTAGTGGCATAAAGACGTTTGAAAACAAGAGAATGCTGGCCATTAAGGAGAAGCGTGAGTGAAGGAAGCAGGGCTCAACTTCTGGAGACGTTTTCCCTTGCAACACCTGTGGGAAGTGCTGCGCATCCAGAATCGTCCTCTTCTCCCATATGAGGACACACACTGACAGATAAGCCTGTCTGCCTACTCATCCGTTGGACCGACGGGAGACTCCATCATCATCAGATGGCTTTCATTATGTTCATTCGCCCAAGTGGTCTTTTTCGGAAAATGCTAAAATCAATACTACGAGTGGACTTTATAGATCTATTGGCTGAGCCCTGAAGGTCATAGGCAAAAATCAATTGCGTACACATACTTATACATATTCAAAGCGCGTGCTCATATTCCTCGCGAACGCGAAGGATGCCATTTTGTTTCAAGTTGTTGACCTGCCCGTTTAATCCTATATTCAATCGACAATACATGATAACATGTGGTGGAAAGTTGGAGAAGGAGACCGTTAAATATTTATTCAGAGAAAGATTTGTGAACGCCTCATCACTTACTGGATTATGCCCCAAACTGCCATAAAAATATCAACAAAATCAGTTGGAATTCACAGTTAAAAACAATAGACAATGAGAGTTAATACCCTTGATGAAACGTAAAAATTTCCAGTCTTGACTTTTCTCAAAATTAAGTCCTTTTCACTTCATACGACGTTTAGAAGTACTTGTACTTGGCTCTACATGTTATTAGTTTAACAAAATACTCAATTTTCATATGAACTTTTTAACTATAAAACTAGAATGAACATAAAAGAGAAATTGAATCAACTGTGTCGTACATTCCCGACGGGTGTAACTAAACTTGTACAGCTATCTAGATCCAGAGAAAACGGTTATTAATGTTGCAGTGTGATTGCAGCGATAGCCACGTCTCCTTTACCGCAGACTTAAAATAATTCTTAATTGCCCTTAAGGATTTTCTGAATGCCCAAGATACACCAGAATAATCTGATTTAAACGGCGTTCTCACTGCGAATACCGCAATCGATTTATCGCCCTTAAAGAAGCATGTTTAAATGTTATTTTTTTTAACATTAAGGAGCCACGATAGTGTATTGAGTAAGACAGTTTCTTCTCACCCGGGCACGCCGGGTTCGAACCTGCCTTCAGGGCTTAACCCGAAGCTTTATAATAACAAATACAGAACACATTTTAACGATTAGATTTTTTTTTTAAGTGTATCACAAGTGAGTCTTGAAGGCCTTGCCTCCCTTGTTCTTCTTGGAAGAGTCTTTCTGTGTAATTCATTTCATGCAGCCAAGACAATTTGGTTAAACTTAGGTAATGTTGCAAAGATGAGCAACGTAGTCTGATCAATCCTGAGGTTTAATACCAGAAAAAATACTATCATCATTTATGTTGTGTTTCATATAATTTGTATTCTGTTTCTGATGGTTATGTTATTTTAACTGTTTATGTTTAATTTTGGTGTAAAATACTATTGTTGTTATATAACATCCTCCATGCCCCCAAAGGGGTGAAAGGATTAAATATTCTTGATTCTTCTCTGTGTATGAGTTTGTGAACGTGTGCCTCTCTCTCTCTCTCTCTCTCTCTCTCTCTCTCTCTCTCTCTCTGTGTGTGTGTGTGTGTGTGTGTGTGTGTGTGTGTGTGTGTGTGTTGTGTTAGAGAGAGATAGAGGGGAGGAGAGAGAGAGAGAGAGAGAGAGAGAGAGAGAGAGAGTGTGTGTGTGTGTGTGTGTGTGTGTGTGTGTGTGACTTATGTGCGTGTTGGGTGTGGAGGTTGGTTTCCAGCTACATGTGAGCCAACAGCTCATGCATGCATATACACACCCACACTATTACAGCTTAAAACAAACACACATACTGACACTGCACACACACACACATATACATACACACAGAGAGCACAGGGCAAAATTCACATAATTTTACCTCAGTATCTTGAGATGCTGTTTCCCCCCCAGGTTTCCAGTTACTCCTTTTGTTTACATTTTAAAGTTGGCACGTTTTCATTTATGTTCTATGTCTTTTGTATGCAGCTGACATTTGCCTTAGGTGAAGGATGGAATTTTCACTTCAGTACACATTAGTCCCATTTTTTCTCCAATATTGAATCCACAGTCAGCAAGAAAAGATCCCTGAGCAGAAGTTGATTTTAAAATCCACTTTCCTCTGTTATGTGCTTACAAGACACTTGTTCACCCACCCCAGCCTTTTAGTATCATACCTACATATCACTATATGATTGTGTTTGTAATGAGAATCTGTCATGTCTTCTGCATGAAGATTAGATGGTCTTTTCATAAAAATTACAAAGCAGTCAATTATTGCTGCTACTTTTTACCCAAAGGATTCCACAAATTGATGCGGCATACATGATTGTAGACACAGTCTCACTAAAGTCATGATCAGCATCTGGCGACAAGAGGCGCCTCTTCTCTTGTGGCAGAGAAGGCAGTAAAAACTGTAATACTGTCAGGAAAATCACAAAACTGGGATATCATGAGTACCATTTTAACTTTTCAAAATTTCCTCCATATTCTTCATTTTTTTGTGTCGGGTGTTTTCTGTTATTTTCACTCTGCTGTGCCCAAGGTGAAGAGATGGGGCCCAGTAGGGTGAGACTTCAACATAACACAGGCAGGCCTACTTGAAAACATAATTAAACCTTTTATGGTGACCTTGCCCTTGGTGAACGTATGGTGACTTTCTCACAAACTCAGTCACACACATGCACGCACACACACAGACTCATACTATTTCTCTCTCACTCTCAGTATTGTCGAAACCACTCGAAAGACATGTTCATAAACATGTTATGCAATATCTGGAAAAACATAAACTTTCCCATCCTTTGCAGTCAGGTTTCCGACATCGTCACTCACGTCAAACAGCGTTAGTCCATCTGTGTGATTCATGGTTGTCTGGCGTCAACCGCAGTGAAATCGTAGGCGCTGTTTTTCTTGACTTACAGAAAGCTTTTGATCTCGTTGACCACGAAATATTACTCACAAAATTGTCATTGTATCTCAGAGACCCCACTACGCTGTCCTTTTTCGAATCATTCCTTACCGACAGAACACAACATGTGTTCACCAATGGTAGATTCTCTTCTACGGGAGCAATAAAAAGTGGAGTTCCTCAAGGATCAGTTTTAGGGCCACTTGTATTCTGCATATTTATCAATGATCTTCCTTTGTCTTTATCAGACTCCAGAATCTCGTGTGACCTCTTTGCAGATGACACTTCCCTTCATTCCAGTGCTGCCAGCGTTGCCTCAGTTCAGAATTCTCTTCAAACGGGCTTAAATGATGTTTCTAAATGGTGCAAATCCAACTGTATGACACTTCATCCACAAAAAACAAAGAGTATGATTATCACGTCAAGACAAAAGCACCAAGAAAATCCCCTTGTTCTCACCCTGAATGTCGATGATACCTCCATAGATCAAGTTCGCGAGCACCGCGTCTTGGGAGTCATAATTGATGAAGAACTGAAATGGCAAGCTCACATTGATTCTGTCTGTAAAAGGTTGGCACGCAGTCTGTTCTTACTCAATCAGCTCAGACCTTACATAAACAGTGAAGCTCGCAAAATGTTCTTCCACGCTCACACTCTTTCTCACGTCAACTATGCATCTGTTGTCTGGAGCTGTGCTGCAGATGTTCATCTTAAGAAACTAAATTCTCTCCACAAGAGAGCAGCCAGATTAATTCTACCAGATCACTCACTGTTAACGTTAGAAAAGCAAGCCAGATTAAATATCCTTCCACTTCAAAACCAGCTAGAATTCAACAAAGCATTACCCATGTACAAAACACACAATAACTTGGCACCGCAATATCTCCAACACCTGTTCACACGAGCTTCATGCCGATACGGCTCTAACAAATACATTTTGCCACGTACCCGAATTGATTTGTTCAAAACTAGTTTTGCATTTTCGGGTGCATCCCTGTGGAACTCCCTTCCTTTGCACATACAAACGGGCAGTTCTCTTCCTATTTTCAAATCAAGTCTGCATAAACATCTTCACCCCTTCCAACAGTAAATAACACTGATCTTTGAATTACTGTAGACAGTAACAAAGGGGTCAGTTATGTCTTATTTATTGTATCAGTCATTGTTGCTGTTGTTGTTGCTCTTTCCTTGCTTTCTCATTTCATCGTGTTTTGTTTTGCTATTTTTTTCTCTTTTTTTTTCTCTCGTTCTATTTCTTATGCATGTATAATCTATTCATTTCGTTCTATCATAATCGTGACAAGTGTTCAAGTAATATTGGTGATGGCGGTAGTCACTGTAGTATGCTGCACTTGCCAACATAGATTTCAGAGACAGTAACAATACTGTACCTTTTGAACACCCGGATGTTTCTGGAACTTCTATATTGATGACATCTCTCTCTCTCTCTCTCTCTCTCTCTCTCTCTCTCTCTCTCTCTGTGACTCACTGTCCTATCCATCTGTCAATCTTAGTGTGTGGGGGGAGTGAGGGGGTGCTGTCAGTGTGTGTGCGCGCGTGTGTGTGTATGCATGTGTGTGCACGGATGTGTGTGTGTGTGTGTGTGTGCGTGTGTGTGTGTGTGTGTGGGGGGGGGGGGCGTAGGGGGGGGGGGGGTTCTTCATTATGTATACAATTCTGCATGAAAACCTTTTCCTTTCATTTATGTGTGTGCTATTTGTAATGGATGTAGATCAGCAAGGACAGATTGGAAGAATAGGCAATGCCTAAAATCTTAATCATTGAATAAAAACGTTTTGAGTTCTGAGTTCTGAGTTCCCTCTCTCACCCCTCACCCTCACCCCCACCTTTTCAGCTCAGTTCTGTTAAACTGCTTGTAGCAGAAATATGTTTGATTCTATGAATATATAGATACATGCGTGTCACTGTGTGTATTGCTGTGTGTGTGAGAGTGTGTGCACACATCTGTCAATCAGTGTGTGTGTGTGTGTGTGTGTGTGTGTGTGTGCGCGCGCGCGCTCGCGCGCACATCAGTGTGTATGTAAGTGTGTGCGTGAGTGTTACTCTGTGTGTGTGTGTGTGTGTGTGTGTGCACATCAGTGTGTATGTGAGTGTGTGTGTGAGTGTTACTGTGTGTGTGTGTGTGTGTGTGTGTGTGTGTGTGTGTGTGTGTGTGTGTGTGTGTGTGTGTGTGTGTGTGTGTGTGTGTGTGTGTGTGTGTGTGTGTGTGTGTGTGTGTGCGCGCGCGCGCGCGCACGCACACACACACATCCAGTTTGATGTTCACCTTATATACTGATCTGAAGACACGTCTTGTTTCAGTTCTGTGCTTTTCTTTGAAACAGTTATTAAGCAGTGTGTTCCAAATTTCCTAACTCGTCAAGATCTACAATGACACCGAAAAGCATAGGCCCACATTAATTACCTCTCCTTTGTTCATCAGAAGGGAGCCCGGGTCGAGACTGATGAAACTAACAATAACAGACACAGGTCGAGACTGATGAAACTAAAATACACAGATAAACAAAATCAGTTATTGTTGGATAATATATATTTTTAGGCAAAGTCCTGTAGTGAAGCCATATGATAAGCCAACAGATTGTGGGCCTTCATCTGAGCACGGGTCTGAATTCACTTGAAAACCTCGTGTTAGCCAAAGCTTCAACACGTGTAATGAAAACTAGCCTATTTGGAGATAACACTATATTTCGTAGCTAACAATATTGTGTTTTCTCCACAGAAATGTATTGAACAAACACCCAAATGTTCACTGGTATTTGCAAACGTCATTGTGGTGCTCCGGATAGCTGCAATACATGCCTGCCTCCTTGTTCTGTGACTTCTTCAACCTGCTTCATGCAGTAGTTTCAACTATGGGAAATCGTTAAAAATCGATACCCAAGGAATCCTGATTCAGTATAGTACCCTCAACTTGTACAGCCGATAATGCAGCAAGTGAGTGGCATTGCTCAGTATCTTTGTGGAGACAATCGTAGTTTAGCATCGCGTCACATAGTTTTGTTTTCGTTCGTGCGCCGGATAGCTGCGATACATGCCTGCCTCCTTTCTTCTGTGACTTCAAGTTCAACCTGCTTCCTGTTGTATTTCGTTAAAAATCGATGCCCAGTGGGTCCCAAATCAGTATTGTATCCTCGGCTTGTACAGCCGAAAATGCAGCAAGTGAGTGGCATTGCTCAGTATCTTTGTGGAGACAATCGTATTCAGCATCGCGTCGCGTAGTTTTGTTTTCGTTCGTTGCGCCCGACAATATGGCATCCCGTCCCACAATGTACCGCGCGCGACTTCATCTTCTCAAGCCCTATACTCACGTGGTACAAAACGCATATCGATCAGATAATAAGGGAGACCAAAACAAACCAACACACACACACACACACACACACACACACACACACACACACACACACACACAAAGAAAGAAAGAAAGAAAGAAAGAAAGAAAGAAAGAAAAAAGAAAACAAGAAAAACAAGGGGAAAAAAAGAGATTAAGAAAAAGAAAGAACGAAAGAAACCCATGCACAGAGCAGCCTTTGAATCACATACGAAACCATTATTCAGCCCGTTTTTACAAAAAACCGCTGAACATCATTTCCGAATCAGAAAAAAATCAAGTCAGTCGTCAGACATTCAGTGCTAGAGATCAACACCTTCCTCTCAACTTTGTGATGCTGACCTCTGCTTCCGATGACTCAAGCCTTCTTCAAGCCACTTAGCTCTGACTTTGTTGACGAACCATTCCGGCTGAACGTTGTGCCCATTGTGAGGACATTAATTTTGTTGTGTTTCATATTCACTTTCAAGGAGGCGTCATAGCGTATGTGTGGACTGATTCATGATTTTTTTTAATGTTTCACTTCTTCTTCTTCTGCGGTTTCCTTAACTCCGTGAAGAATCATTAGCCTGGGCACTCAAAAGAAGAACTCTTCACCAGATTCCCCCATGTCTGCTGTTTGTGTGTCACAGCCTTCGTCTCTACAAAACAGTTTTTCTGTCCATTCCGCAATGTTGTCAGTCCATCCTTTTCTTTTCTTTTTTTACTTTTCTTCTTTCCTTTTTTTTTTCTCTCTCAGTGTGTTCCTCTCCGCGACAGTTCCCTCAGCAGTTCATCGGAAGACTGGTTAGCAAGGCCACTGGATATTGTTACGTGACCATACCAGCGCAGCTTTCTTTTCTCAACTGATGTCAGCAGATCTTCACAAGGTGCAATATGCTGCTTGATGGATTTGCGCATTTGTTTAATGGTGATGTGATCAGTATACCTGATGTTTAGTATCTCAGTTGCGATAAGATCTCATTTTTATGGCGGGCTGAATTTTTCTTTCCAAATCTTCGATCGGGCCATTGGGGCCCATGTCTTAAAGATGAAACATATACCAGTGCACATAAGTATCTGATCTTGTGCTTCATGGAGATGTTGCTGTCCTTCCATATAGGTTTCAGTCTGGACATTGTTGATGTTGTCTTTGCTACCTTCGAATTTCTGGTTTGGATCTTAGGTTGGTGAACTGCTGAACAGTTCCTACCTTCCGTCACTGGACAGTTAAATCACTGGCAGTGATAGTGGTGTTGTGGCTGGTCGTCAGCTTGGTATTTTCGGCGCTGATTTTCACTAGGTCATAATAATGATAATGGACATTCATTTAGCGCGTTTCTCCAGAAATACTGCTCAAAGCGCCTTACATTTCGTTGCCCACTCCCCGCCTCCCCCATCAATACTTCTCCCCAACCTCCTACCCCCCTCTCCCACCCATATCTTTCCCACCCACCTCCTTCATTGCTAAGCCCACTTAACGGAACCAGCGCAGGAACCAGTGCCGTTGCTAAGCCACTTGCTGGCACGCACAGTCTTATCTCTCTGTCATCACTTCAGCTCCTTCCTCCCTTCTCGCCCGCTCTCCCCCACCCCCTCTCCTCCCTCCTCCCTTTCTCTGCTGGAGTGTGTGGCATGTTTGTTGCATCCTGGCCATCGGTCATCTTCTTCTGACCAACCATGTGTCCGTTTGCAACATTTTATGCACATAGCGTGTTTACAACCAATCAGGTGAGTGGCTCTGAATCGTAGACACAGACTGGAGTTGGGACCATTCGTCCATTGGTTTGTACCAGTTGGGAAAGCATGGATATAAACAGCAAGCTCACATGCCTATAGCCTTTTCCTTGCCGTTAGCAAACTAGGGAGCTTGAGTGAGAGACTGAGGCTCCACTGAGAAAGACATCTGTTGACCAGGAGGGCTGTTAGTAGTGAAGTAGGATCTATTTTTCGGACTTGGTTGAATGTTTGATTTCAAGTATTGGATTCTGTGACTAACACACTGCCCCAATGGTTTTGTGTTCTGTCACAAGAACACGAAGTGAACTGTGATGTTTATCACATAAACTCTGAGAGACCCATTGCTGATATGTTGCTGCACATAATTATAAGTGTAACAAACATGTGTTTGATTCAGAAACCATGAGTTGGGACAGAGTACATCCAGTATGTGTGTGACTTGCTGAGTGAAAGAAAAGTGGTTACAGTATAACATGTAGCCAATACTTTGCTAAATGGAAGTACTGGTTTGAGTCTTTGAGTGTCCCCCCCAACCCCCTCCCTTGTCATGCTATTTCGCTATAGGTATCATGTATGTTTTGATATCATGTTTGGGTGTAATTGGTGTTGTATCTTGGCTCACATAAATGATAATGTTCAGTGACACGTCGGTTGTGAATGAGTTGTTGACCTACTGTGGGAACAATGTAAGTGAGCACTGTGTTATGAGAAGCTATAAAGATGATAATTGTGTGTAGTAGCTGTGTGTAGAATAGAATGTAGTATGTAGAATAGATTGTTTTCTTAAGCTACTCAGAGTTAGAGATATTAACCCCCTATTTGTATGTTAGGTGGTGACAGTTATATCTAAGGCAAACAAAATATACCAGCTGTGTGTGTGTGGAGGATATCCCATGTGCATGTGCGTGTGTGTGTGTGTGTGTGTGTGTGTGTGTGTGTGTGTGTGCACCAGGGTGATACAGCAAACTGTTATGGGAGACATGTTTGACTAGTTGGTAGTTGTGATTCCCATGTGCTGTAGTCATGTGTTAAATGCCAGTGGGACAACACATAATTGTAATGTGTTTAAAATATTTGAGACCACTGAGAATCAGTCCTATGTTGGTGCACATATGTTGCTAAATATTTACCAGAGACAATTTACTTGGTACTATGATTACCAGTTAGATACTTTGTAGAGACAATGGGAAGATATGTTCGGTACTTTGTAAACAGTTATTATTGTACAGTGGTTTGACTGTGGTCAAGAGGAGTTGATGAACAGTGAGAGTTTGTCAGTGACATGTTTGGTGCACAGTTTGTATTAGTTATATATTTGGTATTCAATATTTTATGTCACTAATTGTTTGTTGTGGATTACTGAAGTTTCTGTATTCTACATGGATTTCTTTGAGGAGAGTGTATACATCTGGGTACATGGTGAAAGGTTATATTTTTTTGTGTGTGTTTGAATCGGTTCAACGACATTTTGATGTTTGCATGTTATTCTAGCCTTTCATGGCAATGATGTTTAGCATCTGTTTTGGTATTGTTTTGACCTGGGTTTTGATATTGTGTGTGTTCCAGGCGTGCTGCTAACTGCTAAGTTAGGATGTGCTGCTAAGTGCTGTTTAAGTTTGGAGAAATAAACACCTTAATTCATCTTACTAAAAGACCCTGCTGTGGTACAAGAAGAGAGTGGATTGTGCACCCCTACTTTAACATAGGCGTGAACTGAGGAGCTGACTAGCGCATTGGGTTATGCTGCTTTCAGGCATCTGCCTAGCAGATGTCTATTACGGATATGAATTGGTCCGAACACAGTGACGCCTCCTTGAAAAACTTAAAGTATTGTACCCCTTTCTGCCAGACTGTCAAACGCCTTCTTAAAGTCTATAAAGACGTGGTAGTTTTCCCTCTCGTGTTTGAGGTGTTTTGTTTTGCAAATGGTATGCATATTAAAGGTCTGTTCTGTGTTACTCCTGCCTTTGCGGAATCCATCCTGTTCTCCAGTAATGACGTTATCTGCTTGTGGCTGTAATTTGTTCAGAATGATTTTAAGCATTTAGCTAGCATGGCTGATCAAACTGATGATGCGGTACAGTTTTAGCAGTGTTGGAGATTGTGTTGGGACTGTTGGGGATGCAACATTGTACACACGTTAGGCTGTAACAGCGTTCTGAAAAATACGCTTCTCTGTGTTATAGAGTTTGCTCTTTCTCGTCGGATTCCTTTGTGGGAAAATGTTTTTACCAAGTGCTACACAGTAAAGTATTACAAACAAATAATTATCGTCTTCCGAAAGAGAAGATAAATTGCTTCCCAAGCATTTCCTGGCTTTGTCGAATTGAGAATGTGAAGTCTCTGCTACCATCTTTGATTCGAAGGTATGGCCCAGAAGTTGAACCGGTACTGAACTGTAATAATTTTACTGTTGGTAACTTTGTGCGGTTCATACTGAGCAGGTCATAATGCTTTCTTTGCATCAGAGTTATGGTTAGTATCTTTTGCTTTGGTGTCATTGGTTAACTGCGCGAGAGGGTATCATCGTGTAAAAAAAAAGTTAAAAAGGAAAGAAAAAAAAGAGGAAAATGATCATTGTTAATCACCAAACTTAAACTTTAATTTACGAGCATTGTCATTGCAGCACTGTAACTGTGAATATTTCCTTTGTGGTGCAAGAAATAGAACTAGGACGTGGTGCTAAAATCTAATTCATTATCCATACATTCAGTTGCCTGTTTACACTCCTGAAAGATGGCGAAATGAATTATTCGAATGGGGTGCCTTATCCCTGTAACGTAAAGTCGAAACTCATTGGGGTTTTTTTGTTTTTTTTTTAAAGGAAACTATCGATACGTTCAATGTTAGCTTATATTTTGACATCGGACTGGTTGATTTCCGCTTGAAAAATGGGTCAGGGTGTATAATCATAGATTGTTCACCTCTCTTACGCAAGATGACTCCTACCTGTCCTGCATGGCTTACCTGTCTTCCACGGCACCCTCTAAACCCACCAGGCCTTCAGTTGTGGTCCCTTGATTGACTCTAGCAGCAACATCCCGGATCCTCCTTTTCTTGTCATTCGTGGGCTGAAACTGCCACGTTCACTCGTGTGTATTGTATTGTATTTCTCTTTTTATCACAACAGATTTCTCTGTGTGAAATTCGGGCTGCTCTCCCCAGGGAGAGTGCAGCGCTATACTACAGCGCCACCCATTAAAAAAAAAATTCCTGCGTGCAGTTTTATTTGTTTTTCCTATCGAAGTGGATTTTTCTACAGAATTTTGCCAGGAACAACCCTTTTGTTGCCGTGGGTTCTTTTACGTGCGCTAAGTGCAAGTGGGCTTTTACGTGTATGAACGTTTTTACCCTGCCATGTTGGCAGCCATGCTCCGTTTTCGGGGGTGTGCATGCTGGGTATGTTCTTGTTTCCATAACCCGCCGAACGCTGACATGGATGGCAGGATCTTTTGCCTGCGTATTTGATCTTCTGTTTGCGAATGCACACAAAGGGGGTTCAGGCACTAACAGGTCTGCACCTAGGAGATCGGAAAAATCTCCAGTCTTTACCCACAAGACGCCGTTACCGAGATTCGAACCTGGGGCCCTCAGATTGAAAGTCCAACGCTTTAACCACTCGGCTATTGCGCCCGTCATCCCGGATCCATCTTACCTGTTTCAGCAATCTGTGACAAGCAGCCTGTGTGGAGACTGTTTCACACCTCGAGTTAGCGACACTGACTACATCATTCACAGACTATAGATTTCGCATGCACTGGGGCATCAATACATTGTGGCCATCTAGGCAACGAAACCGTGTGTGCTTGTGTTTATATCTATCTTGTTCACCTTCAGAATTGTGAAGTCCAAACTTTTCATGAACACCAAAAATCACTTGTGATTGTTACTTTTAGTAATTACTGTGAATGATTAATTAGCATTAGTTCTTTGTACCATTTTTACGTCTTTCTGTGTATATTGTAGTACCTCGGCTATTGCGTTTTCCCTTCTACATTTGTCACACACACACAGTATTAACACACACGTGCGCGCGCGCACGGAAAGTGACAGACAGAAACAGAGACAGACGGAAGAAGATGGGTGGGTGTTAAGGACGAAACGAGACAGGCATCCTCAACTTCCAGTGACAACCACAAGACATATATTTGAATGCATTATATATATATATTTTTTATCTTTCTTCTCTGAAAGTACCTGCACAAATTTAACAGTCACAAGCGACATGATGGAGGTCGTATGCAGAGAAGAGCTGGATTTCAGCTAAAAGTTCATCAAGGTTCGGGGAAAATCAGCCATCTGTATTCTTCACCTTCAAAGGCGTCCACGGCTATGCACCTGTTGAAAAAAAAAAAAAAAATTAGCGTTTTCCTCAAAGTTCCCCTTGTATGCCCCCACCCTCCCCTGGAATAATCAGATGGCAGAAACGAACTACAACTCTCTGACATACTAATTGTACCGTCCATCACTGCAATTCTGTGTGTGATAATATCTTCTCAAATTTCTACAGTTGTACGCCTTTGTATATATCCTTCGTGTCACAAAAAGTCTGTGCACCTTTATTTTGGTACCGCCAATCTTTGTCTATCTACACGCCCATCTATCCTTGCTGCACTATTGTATACATATTTTTGTTGTTACAGGTCTACATGAACATAGACATAGTTTGTTGCTCTCAATGTCTGCGTGTTTATGTTGTTCCATCATTGCAATAAAATGCCGTCACTGTCTGCCTGTTTATGTTGTTCCATCATTACAATAAACTGCCGTCACTGTCTGCCTGTTTATGTTGTTCCATCATTACAATAAACTGTCTGTTCTTTTTGACTCATTTGCATAAACAAAGTGAGTCCATGTTATAACCCGGTGTTCGGTTCTCTCTCTCTCTCTCTCTCTCTCTCTGTGTGTGTGTGTGTGTGTGTGTGTGTGTGTGTGTGTGTGTGTGTGTGTTTGTCCGTGGTAAACTTTAACATTGCCATTTTCTCTGGAAATACTTTGTCCGCTAATACCAAGTTTGGCTTAAACATCGCAGGGAAAAAAACCTTCAGTCATTCCAATAATAGGTTGTACGTCTCCCGATGTTAACAGTATTTCCGAATCATTAACGTTTTATTTCGTTGATGCTACAGTTACCCCTTTGCAGCTGCCCGAACGTCTTGTAATAAGACGCCAAAACCACGTTTTTCTTATCCGCAATTAAAAGCAAAGAAATACAAATTCTGGACGGAACACATACAGTGACACTAACAACATTGTTTACATGTTTACTACATATGAATATTCTAAAGTGCACACTGAATTAACTAGAATGAACAGAAAAGAAAATTTGAATCGACCGTTTCAATGCCTCGTCTACACGGCACTGGTCAGTGCAGATCTTGACAAAGCATGTTGCAAAGCCTGACGTGATGGCAACGTCTCTGGATACTGAATTAACTAGAATGAATAGAAAAGAGAAATTGAATGGACGGTGTCGTACTTTCGATGCCTGTCAAACACGCATTTCTGGAGATCTGTAAATACTGAACACATATTGCAGTGTGTTTCTGGTTATGGGAACGTCTCCTTCACCTCGGACTTGAAAGAAATTCTTAAATGGCCGCGATATACCAAAAGAACATGATTTAATGGGCGTTTTCACTTCGAATACCAGTCTCGATTTATTCCGCTAAATGAATATGCTTAAATGATTTTTGAAGATAATCGTTGAATGCCGCGTTACCGCAGTGCACAAAACCACTCATTCTTCATCTGACCATTCTCGGGTCGAATCTGCATTGAAGCCTTTTTTCAACAAACTAATATTTGATTTTCATTTTTTTTAAAATCGCGAAGCTGTAGGCTATAAAATTATAACAACGAATAGAGAACACACTTCAACAAACTAATTTTTTATTTCTATAAGTTTTTTTTAAAGTGTGTATCACAAGTGCGTCTTGAAGGCTCTGCCTTTCTTGTTTTCATTCTGCTACTCTACGTCTTTATCTATCCATAATTATGTCATTTTGTAACAACCTTTTTATCTATCCCTTCTGTACCTCTTTATTTACATGCCTTCTGTTTAGTACCTCTTTATTTATGTGTCCTCCTGTTACGTACATTTTTACTTATGTGTCCTGTTATAGTACCTATTTACCTATTCATATGTCCGTCAGTTAAGGGAGAGAGAGAGTGATAGAGGAGAGACACTTTGACACTTTGACATTTTATTGTCATTTCCTGTGAGGGTCTGTTGACAAAGTGGGTGACTGGTTATTTTCTAACTACAAGAGTACAACAGAACACATTCTGATCGCTACAACAGTATCAAGGTTTTACCTCGGAATACCACACCCTCATAAAATCTTTCAACGTAAGTCAAAACAAAAAATAAAAGACAAAAACACCCAAACAAAAAACATCAAAAAGGAATATTAATCTTAGTCAAATTCGACCATCCATTCTAATAGTGACATGTACTTTATCAATACATATCACCAGAACACACACACGCACACAAACACACACAATGTTTTTTGCACATATTATTTCTGGTGTTGTTTTAATGAATAAGGTTATGCCTTAACATTTGTGCTTGCGCAATAAATTTAGCTACCGTTTGCATTATAAAATCATTGTCAGATGTTAAAGCAGCAAAAAGGTCGTGTCTTTTTGCCATCTATTCCACAAAATGCACATTTTGGTCTCAATTCGCCATTCGACTTGCATTGCCAGAGAAGTGAGAGCAAGAGAGAAAGAAAGAGAGACACAGACAGACCTATAACGATAACAATGGCCTTCTGCCTTTAAAACGTCCCCCCCCCCCTCTCTCTCTCTCTCTCTCTTCTTATGTATTCATTTCCGTTCCTTCCCCAGTATAAAGGTATGCGTGGTAAAAGAAGGAATGATTAGCTCACCAGGGATACAGCCTTGACATGAGCAGCCAGACACCTCATGGACCTTCAACGTTTTGGGCTGTTGGCCGTTAGCGCACACGAACTCCACCGATTTTTCTTGGAAGGTTGGTTGACAGCACGAACAACTACTCTGGTCATTCACCAGCATGAAGGCACCATCAACGAACCTGCCATCACGACAAAGTGTTCACATCACACTGTTCAGGAAATGTACAGTGAAACACACACACACACACACACACACACACACACACACACACACACATGCACAAAGTATACCTGCGATCAATGGGTGAATACACTAAGCATAGAAAGTGTTCATAACGTATACCTACTGAATAGTCATCAGAGACTACTCAAATGTGTACAGAAATACGTGGTCGCACACGCACACTCACACAAGCACAGACAGGGAGAGAAAAGGAGAGAGAGAGAGAGAGAGAGAGAGAGAGAGACAGGGGGGATGAGGGGGGGGGAGTGTGGGGGTGTGGGGGGGCAAGGCATATAATAGAGACATTCAGACAAACAGAGAATGTCACAATTTGAAAACATCAACATACAAACGAACAAAACAAATAAACCAAAACATACGCGTATTTGACAGACACAGAACTGTCTCCACAAGAGCCTTCACATCCTTTGATGGTCAGAGGGGGCGACTTGCACAGGCCCAACAATGCATCGTTGAACTCCAAGGATTTGACCCCTTTGTCCACTTCACTGCAAGGCTTCTTGATCTCCACGCATTTCTGGCAACACGGCTGGTCTGGGTCCGTGATAAGGACATGGGTTCTCTGATCACACAGATAGAATGGCATCAGGATGACAACATGAACTGAACAGAGAATGACATGGGCACAGTGTAATGAAAGTCTGAAAACTTAGAACACTCGTGCTGAATATTGTGATCTCCCTCACAGGGCAGGGTATCACACTGACAGTCTCAAACGCTTACACTGAATACATAGACAATATTACGATGCACGGACACAGCAAGCTATCGCACACAGTTACAGACACTGACCATTGACCATAACAAACTGAACAGTGGCTGACACTTCATACTCAGTGACTACACAATGACTTGCACTGACATACTTCGGTTCGTGCATATTACACATATACACACACGCACGCACACAAAGAAAAATCAATCAAAAAGCAGAAGTCATAGAAAATGTGTTATTATTGTTCTTACGTTGTTACAGTCGGTGATGGTTTGGCAGAAAGGCTCACATTTGATGAACCCGTCATCGCACGTGCAGTTCTGACATTCCTTTATTTCTTGATAGCCATCCTGTTGGAAAATACATCATTGTTTTCTAAGCACAAAAACAAAATAGACAATAGCTGAAAAAAAATGCTGAAAGACTTGGTAAACAAATTAAAACAAACTCGATAAACAATGCAGTAACTGATCAGGACACTGAAAGGTGTTGCGATGGATCTTCTTTCTATGATTGCCCAACTAGCTCCCCCCTCCCCCTTCTCTCTCTCTTCCACCTCTTCCTCCTTCACACACACACACACACACATGCACGCACGCACACACACATACACACAGATCTATTTTACTTTACTCAGTCCGAATAATCATATAATGGTGTTTTGTGGACACTTATACTCCTCCAGACTATATGAATTACACTTCTCTAACCCAGAGTGGGTGCAGCACCATACTGAGTTGTTCTGTGTAACAGCTGTACATAATGGGGGATTGGTATAACAGGTGTCAACAAGATTCCTGCCGACTACATCGGCAAAGGTGGTGGAAACAGCTACAGCGGCTTGTGCCCTCTACGGCAGATATACGACTTACCTCACATTCGCAGACTTCCTCACACTTTTTGTCCTCTGTATCTGGAACGCCTTCGCAGTCTCCAGTGTTTTCCCTGAATTATATAATACAACAGATACTTGTTGAAAACATCAGGCGATGAAAGAAGTTAAGTATACCTACATTACAAAGAAAGCAAGCTTGAGATGGATTTTATGTCAAACAGCAACAATGGCGAGAATGAAGAGAAGAGAGGTGAGAAAACGAAGAACAATGATGAACAAAACGACGGCGGCAATAACAACATGATCATCAGCATCAGCAGCACCAACCACCACTACCACCACCTCCACCACCATCAGTCCATTACTGTACATGATATAGCCAGCTGCGACACACAAAGATCAACAGCTGGGGCAGTCTGAGGTGAAGAAAGCACGTCACGACATATACACTTGCGGACAGGAAGGTTTGTGGATGTTTAGTTCACTTCAGCTGCATGTCAGAGTTTCTTGCACGGGACACGGCAAATCATACTTTCAGTTTTCAGTTTCAGATGCGTCACTGCGTTGGGACAAATCCAAATACACAACATGACATCTGCTAGGTGTGTACCTGACCAGCAGCCAGTCAGGCCTTGAATGATGCATGTATAATTGTGTGGAATATTCAGAACGGATTTAGTCTACACCAGTTTGTCAGAGGACAACACATGTTGCCATGGGGTTTTTTTTCGGTGCGCTGTTTGCATGCTACATACAAGAACCTGGTTTATCATCTCATTCAAATGAGTAAACTCTCAGACTGATTTTCCAGTCAAACGTGGGAGAAAGGGCGAGACTTGTGATTCGAACTTAGGCCCTCACTGACACTGTATTGGCAGACAAGCGTCTTCTGCCACCTTGCCTCCTGGACAATCACAACAAGCAACAATCCCTCTGCTCCATCGACACTATGATGCCATGTGTGCAGCCAACCTTAAGCAACATGGATGTTCAGTTGATCGTCCACTCGTGCAGGGACACTTTGATGCCATGTGTGTAGCCACCCTAATGCGTCACTCTCAACTGATTTCCCACTCTATGGACACTGTAATAAAATCATGTGTGTAGGCCGTGTTCGATCTGAATCATGTCATGCGCGTAGACAGCCTAAAGCAACATGCATGCTCTACTTTTAAAACTCACTCCGTACTGGGCGACTTCTAAGTCTGCGTTCCTCTGTGTACTGGGCGTTTGTATATATATTTTTTTAAAATCGTTAATGAATGATGAGGAAACACAGTTTCATGAAATTTGGACACACAATGTTGAGGTATCGAATAAAGGTAGCACACAGTTTCATAACTCTAACTTTTAAAATGCTTTCTTTACAGCAGGAAGTAAAAAATGATTGTTTTTCATGACGTAAAATGTGAGGGTGGTATAAAAATATTAAGTGTGTATAGGTGAAGTCTGCACTGTTCATGAAAAAGCATTGCTTTCCACAAACTTCACTCTTAGAATCCCATTAGAGTGTAAATGATAAATGAATGGGAGCCTCTACAAACTGCAAGTGAACCAACTTCAACTCGAAGGGGTGGAGGGGCCGTGGTCAGTCATGCCTTATAACTTTTGTCTGTGTGTGTCTTGCCCCGTGTAAAGGTGAAAGTGTTGTAAAAGAAACATCAATCAAACAAACCCTTCCCCTGTTTCAACAGCCAGTGCTTCATTAGCATATTCACCACCAATCACCCTCTCCATTCCAACCGCCTGTCACTTGCCACATCTACTGCCCCTCCCCCTTACCCTGTCACTCACACCAGTTCCACTGTCCAATACACATTGCCCTCCCTCCAACGGACTAAAGTAACTCTCATTTCTCCATCCCCTTCCAAGTCAAAGCCATCCCTTTGAACTGTAAGCTGAAAGAACGAATTTCTTGTCTCTTTCGAGAATAACGTGTTTGAGCCTGAGAGGCCACTGTCACAGGTGCAATCACCCAGACCAGCTTCGACTGAAAATAGCTTGGAACCTCAGTGAGAAGCAAAGATTGGCCAATACCAGGTAATCAGTAGGGAACGCTCTCGCCTGTCATTACTTGAGATCAAGTGATTAGTATGGAGTGTTAACCACCGCTAAAACAGGACACTCTGACGCCCTATGTTTAACCAGCTTTAAGCAAAATGTTCAGGCAAGCAATCAAATGGCAGACTATATCCATGTCAACAGGGTGGAGACAATGCACTCACCTGGTTCTGGTCTGGGAGCCATTTCCGCATTTAACAGAACATTCCGACCACTCGGACCACGTGCCCTCCACGCAACCTGCAAGTGACAGTCATCACCTTTATACATGATTGATGCCTACTTCTGCTTCCTTAGAAAATCAAACTCTACAAAAAGGAAAACTGGTAAGCAACCCGCAAAACGTGGCCCATAACAGGTATGTTGTTAACTCAACACATGCAGATGAATATCATGGACTATAAATAAAGACTATCAAAAGGAAATAGACAATCTTATCTTTAGCTTCTCTCTAAAACATTATTACGAATCTTGCCATATATATATATATATTTATATGTTATTAAAATCGTAGTTTTATTATCGATCGAATATAACACAGTTTTATTTGTGCATGCATGTAGTCTAGATTATTATGCTTATGTATACATACGAAAAAAGATGTAATCCTCATTGGCCTTGTTGAATAAAGTTTCGTTATTTGATCTCTCTCTCTCTCTCTCTCTCTCTCTCTCTCTCTCTCTCACACACACACACACACACACACACACACACGTACGCATGCCTATTCTTCTAGCTTCGTATATCTAAAAGCACACTCCTTTGTCTCTGAAGAAGGAGAGAGAGAGAGAGAGAGAGAGAGAGAGAGAGAGAGAGAGAGAGAGAACGATCAAATAACGAAAGTTTATTCAACAAGGCCAATGGGGATTACATGTTTGTTTCGTATGAATACATAAGCAGTAATAACGTTTTAATTTGCAGAGGATTGAAGTAACGCTAACTGAAAATTACTTGGTCTTCTATAGTAACTCAACAGAATATATCTTTAGCTCAAATCATTTGACACAAAACAGCATAATACAAACTGGACTTCATCTTCTATTGTAGATCTTCATACAGGGCAAATCATACTGCTTGTAGTGCAGGTCTTGTATCTTTTACTGTGCATAGTAATAACAGATAAACCGACATGAAACGGTTCATACTCATTGCTAAAATTGTTCTATTTGATGATTTGTTTTGAACCTAAATGAAGAACATTTTTCACTGTTCTGAATACAATTGTTAAACTGTAATGTTAATAAGGCATAGAACACTACATACAACAAAGAAACTTTAAAAAAAAAAAAAAAAAAAAAAAGAAAGGGGAAAAATACAGAGAAAATGCTGGAGAGACCGTGCGCGTATGTAGGGATACTTGTGCATGGGTAAGAAGTAGCTGCTGTTGTCAGACAGATAGAAAGACAGAGACAGAGAGACAGAGAAACAGAGCTAACTTACAATCCTGTTTTGTTGCACAGACGAACCCGGCCACCAAGCACGCGCTGAAAACGATCCAGAATGGGGGAAATCAGATAGAGAGAGGGAGAGAAAGGGGGGAGGGGGGGTTAGAGGGGGGGGTGTGTGAGGGGGATTGGGGGGGGGGGGGGGAGATGGGGTAGAGAGACAGAGAGGAAGGGTGGGTAAATGAAATGATTGAATGACTGAATGGCAGTCGACAGATTGACTGGTGAATAAAACATGGTCCAGGAGTTACAGCACGAGCCAAACGATTCAAGAAAAGTCTTCATGATTTTAGACAGAAACATTTTCAAGTTTCTTTTGAGTGATTGCAGTGTCAGAATTTCTCAGGTCCTACATAAGTGGATTCCATACCTAGTAAGACTGGAAAGACTATTGTAACATGAAGGTCGCAAAGATATCTCAGAAACGGGAAGATGGATATGATCCGACAGATACCGTGGGTCATCGTTAATTCAGAGCGGAAAAGCAAAGGGACTGGAAAGTGTATAAAATTCTTTTTTTTTCACTGGAAGCCAGAAGAGATCATGCAGTGGCGAAAGGTGAATTCTGTATGAGAGAGAGAAAGAGAGGGAGAGTGTGTGTGAGTGAGTGAGAGACACAGAGAGAGAGAGACACACACACACAGAACTGAACTATTCGGTTTAAGGCTAAAACCCCATTTAAAGAGGTGTGAACAAAGTCTACGTAATGATTCTGAACAATCATGTCACCCGACAAGAGAATGAAAACAACTTGAAATATGAATATAAATGGAATTAACTTAATTCAGAATATACGATATTTATGAAGTGGTACGGTCATCGGTCACAAGCAATACTTTTTTCTTCACCACTGGGCAATTTATCTTCTTCTCAACCTCTTGCAGAGATATACAGCAAAAGCTGAGACACACGGGACGAAAAAGACATAGTGAGTTAGACAGTCAGAGAGATGCAGAAAATGAAAGAGATACAGAGACACATAAGACACACACTGAAACAGATGTTATCTGAAGATAACGAGAGACATCTTGCAAATGGATATAAATTTCCTTTTCCATATAACGTTTTATTCAATATAACTGACAGGTAGTATTCTTTTTACGCTTTTCTGAAGAAGGTGTATTGTCTCTGGAAAATAGTTAATAATAACCGTAAAGACTGGTAAAGGCTTACTTTGAAAAAAAACTCTGAACCATGGTTTTGCAATTCAAATTCTAAGAACACGTCTTCTGCCGTTTAATAGGACTTTTTCCAACATGTTAACAAGCACCACTCCTGGTTTTATCTTATGCATCTAAACAACACCTTCGTTGCTTTTGACAGAGCTAGAGAGGTTCAGAGACAGAGAGATGGGAACAGTGGAAACACACTGACCAATAATTGCACTCGTCAACATTCTCTTGATAACCGATGGGGACGGAGGAGTTCCTGCCTGGCGGGTAGCATTCACACGATTCCTGGGGCACGCAGCGGCCTTCCGGGTTCCTGTAGTAGTCCTCCTGGCACTCACAACGGGGCTCGCACTGCTCGTCCTCCTCCACACAGCTGTTGGCTTCAGACCGGAACGCCATGCACGTCTCCTCACAGCGGGAGCGACTGGTGGAACAGGAGGTGAACTCCTCGTATTCCTGGCACTCTATTGGGCTGGCTGTGAGAAAATAGACCATTCACTCTATTGGGCTGGCTGTGAGAAAATAGACCATTCACTCTATTGGGCTGACTCTGAGAAAATAGACCATTCACTCTATTGGGCTGGCTGTGAGAAAATAGACCATTCACTCTATTGGGCTGGCTGTGAGAAAACAAACCATTCACTCTATTGGGCTGGCTGTGAGAAAATAGACCATTCACTCTATTGGGCTGGCTGTGAGAAAACTAACCCTTCACTCTATTGGGCCGGCTGTGGGAAAACAAACCATTCACGCTATTGGGCTGGCCGTGAGAAAACTAACCCTTCACTCTATTGGGCTGGCTGTGAGAAGGCAAACTCTTTACTGCATTCGTTTCCATGCGAAAATACAAACCGCTATCTCTACTAGGCTGCCTTAAAACTAGGCCGTCTGCGAGATAGCAATCCATCAGTGCTGGGTTTTTTTCTCTCCAAACAAACTAACAAGCAAGCAAAACAAACATGTATCTATTGATCTACTTGTAAGAAACCAAACCTAGGAGAAAACTAACTCACCCCTGGTCTGTCTATTTGGCTGTCTCTGAGGAAAAAAAACAAAACAAACAAAACGCCCTCTTTCGATTGAGTAGCCTGGTGTATAACTGACCCGTCCCACTGTTGGATTACTGTAATCCAATGAAAACCACTCTGGCTGTAGGCTGCCTCTGAGAACCCACTTTCTCTTTCTACTGGGTCCCTATGTGAGAAAAAAATACATGTCTCTATTGGTTTTCCCGTCTGAAATCCCTCTCCACACTGGGCTGCTGAAGGGAAACACTACCAACCCTGTACTGGGTTGCCTGTGGAAAAGCACGTCTCTCTCTCTGTTGGTCCACCTGAGAAAATTGCCATCTCTGTACTGGACTGAATGAGGGAAAGGTAATGCCTGATTTCATTGAGTTCCTGTTAGAAATAAAGCCACCACTCTCCTGAAGGCTGTGAAAAAAATAAACCCACCAGTTTTCACGGTCAGCCTACCCGAGGCAAAATATTGACAGTAAAAACGATTCACAGTCAGAATGGACACATGGGGCCAAATACTAACGTTGGAATCCGTGCAATACGGCAGGCGTAGGTCTGAGTGATGACTGCTGTCATAAATAAGAAGAGTGCGAAGTCTTACTTGGTGAGGTGGGCGCGATGGTAGTGGTGCATTCTCTTCCGCACAGGCGGGTCTCATCCATGGCCAGGTTGCACTGGACGCCGCAACTTGACACATTGGGGAACATGCAGAACCTGAATCGTCTTTGGGTGCAGCCTTCGCATATCGACCATTCACTCCACGGACTGAGGCACGGTGGTTCAGTAACTGTCAACACACACACACACACACACACACACCACACACACACACACACACACACAGACTGTTCTAGAATTGTTGGAGACCATGTGCTCACGCGGGAGAGACAGAGACAGAGAGAGAGAGAGATTCCAGATTCCAGATTCCAGATGGTTTAATGTTCATAAGTCATCAGGCTCCTAACATAGTCAACAATAACAGACAGTATTCTAGTACATTACAATTTTGCTTGGACTCTGATTACACAAACCTACAATTTACTTAGCTGACAAGTGGATAAGTCTCACACACACACACACACACACTCTCACTCACTCACTCACTCACACACACACACACCGCGCGCGCGATGCATCCTTCATTTGAATTGAGTTGTGGCCTGCGGCTCACACCTGCACTGCATTGTATGGATATTCGTCTAGAACAGGGACAGCAAATAATCATTTGATTAGCTCCATCAATATGTCACGCTTTTTCTCAGCGTAAAATACAAAATGGGCTAGATTATGCATTGACATTACATCAGGGCATTGCATTAAATCACTGAATTGCTCTTCATTAATAGTGTTTGATCCAAAATAATGATACCGTAATTCTTTGTAGCATGGACAAATACAAATAAAATGTACTTCATTTTCTATTTGATCTTTGCAAAAACTACATAAAACCCTTTGTGTATTGTCTTGAACAAATCGAAAAGCGTTTGCGTTGAGAGGAAGAACACCCATTCTGAGTTTTGCGATCATATCTCTAAAACGTTTTATTCTAATATTATCTATGTAAGGTTCGGGGAAAAAATTTGACTTGAAAGTTGAATACAGCGAAAATCTCTCGCTGGTGTTAATTGCTGTTGTCCAGTCGTCAATAAAGTTTGCAACGAGTCGATCTCTTAATAGCGAGAGGAAAGATCGTTCATTTCCAACACCTTTGTTCAGCCAAACAAAAGCAAAACCACATTTCTGGAGTATGTCTCTGAGTTTCGATGCCCAACACAATTTTCCGTTTTCCTCCATATTAACTTGCATTAGATAAGCTTGTTTGGGCAGTCTGCTAATATTCATATGTAATAATTTTAACCAGTACTTTACTGCTCTCGTGCATGAATTTACGTGTAACGGATATCTCCCCAGCTCTCCATATACACATTTATTTGGTGTCTTTGCTGAAACATTTAAGAATCTTTTGCATGCATGGGTGTGCACCTTTTCAATTGAGTCTATTTCCTCTAGACCCCACATTTCTGACCCATATAATAAAATCGGCTGAACCTGGGCATCAAAAATTTTGAAGAAGCACTGCCTCGTCATCTCATTGAGATTTCGGAGGACACGGGCACAGTCATATACGGCTTTCTTTCCTTTCGTTACGAGGGACCGCACTCCCTGCACATTACTCAACATTGTCGTGAACGTGTATCCCAGGTAAGTGTAACTGTTAACCACTTCTAGATCAGCACCATCCAAGAACCATTTCTCATTTTTCCCTAGGTAACCCCCCTTTCTGAATACCATAACTTTGGATTTTTCTGCGTTTATTTTCAAAAACCTTTCTTTACATAATGCACTAAGATGGTTTAACTGGTTCTGCAGACCCCAGGGTGTCCTTGATAAAAGAGCTAAATCATCTGCGAACAATAAAAGGAACAGTTCGATCAGACCTGGCTGAAGTTGTATTCCATGTTTTCCTACCTCTTCTAGAGCTACGGCTATTTCGTTTATGAATAAGGAGAAGAGTGTAGGACTCAAAATGCACCCCTGCTTAACACCTAAAGGACAACCAAAAAGATCAGTCATTTCCTCATTCACACGAATACATGATGAAACTGAAGAATACATAGCTCTTAAAGCATTAAAAAATGGGCCAGATAATCCTGCTCTCAATAAAGTTGCAAACAAGGAAGCATGATGGACTGAATCGAAAGCCTTTCTCAGATCTATAAAAGCTACATACAATTTTTCGCCTTTTCTACTAAAACATTTCTCTACAATAGATGATAAGGTATAGATATGATCAATCGTTGAATATGATTTTCTGAAGCCTGCCTGCTCTTTAACAACTTTTCCATTGTCATCCATCCATTTAGTAAGTCTTCTTTTAAGTATACTCGTATAAATCTTACTGACCACACTTAACAAGGGGATTCCTCTGTAATTATCAGGTAAATCTGGATTGCCTTTCTTAAAAATGGGTATGATTATCGAGTAACTCCATTGTTCTGGGAACTCACCATTGCTGAAAATCTGATTGAAAAGACGACACAAGAAAGGGACTGATTTTGTTGCTACAGTTTTAAGCATTTCGGCAGTTACCCCATCATAACCACATGCTTTTCCGTTTTTCAGCCCAGCTATGGCCTGATGTACTTCTTCCTCTGAAATTGGAATGTTTAATTCTTCAGTTATATCATGATCCACTACACTATCATACTCTGCTCCATTATTTACCCCCTCTTCTGTCCTGAACACAGATTTAAAATGCTCATACCACTGATCTAAAGTTATCTTTTCACTTGTTTTCTATTTACCTCTACACGTATTCGATCTCACCTCTGACCAAAACGACTTAGCATCATGAATAGAGTTGTTTAGTCTTTGCGCTTTTTCTTTCTTATACGAACTTTTCTTTGCCCGTATTAGTTGTCGGTATTCCTTTCTTGCCTTTACAAAGGCCAATCGTTTATCTTCTATAGTTATGTCTTCATCACATCGATCAGAATTTCCTATGGCTATATCCCATTGTCTCTGTGAATTACTTTGGCTTACCTTTCTACCGTATGTTTCCTTTGATTTTCTGAATGTGCTTAAAAGTTTACGTGTTTTTTGCTTCGCTTCTTTGCACTCTTTATCAAACCAAGGGGCTTCTGTTTTTTACATGACCAGAATCAATCCTAACTTGCTTTTTCATACAACTGGCAGCATTAAGAAGGCAGTCAACAAATTTGGTCAAAGCTGATTCAGTATCTCTCTCAATCTCTTCGAAAGCATGGCAAAGATCCGCTTCTGACTGTGGAGAAGAAAAGTTAGCTAAGAACTCCCCTTCCTTCTCCCTTGTCCAGCACAGCTTTTCTCTCCAGATACCTTGCCTATCTTCCCTACTACCCATACTTGCGTTAGTGTTATCATTGCCCAGCATAACTGAAATTGGTAAATGGGTAGAATCAACCCTATCGATTATCCCAAAGGATAGAACCAAATCAAGCAACTCATTTGACGTAACGAAGTAGTCGATGACACTACTTCCCGTACTGCAGATATATGTACACCCATCATCAAAACCTTTATCACATATTCCATTTATAACAGGAGCAATGGAACATGCTACACAAGTCAATAAGTTGTGATCCAAACAGATTCACTGTTAAGTCTTGTGAGCTTCGTGTCACATACACTTCATCTTCTTGATATAGTGGGTCAAAACCTACTTCAGCCAAACCATTCAGACTGGCTGTTCGTGCGTTCAGATCACCACAAATGAATACGTAGAAATCTTCAAATGTTTCATACAGAGTATTGATACAGTGTTCCAGAGGTTCAATTCCGTAGCCATGTTGTAACAAATTATACACACTCGAATCACTAGGTGGTACGTAGGTTCCAATGAAAAATATATCTTTGAGTGTGCCTAAGACAGTCCTGTCTAACTGTAGACAAATCAGATTACCATACTCTAATTCCACTACTTTGATCTGCTCCCTCAATACATTTTTATATCCCACTACTACACCGCCTGATTTTCTCCCCCTTTGAGTTAATTTTCTTGCAAAAGAAGTCACACAAATGTAGTCAGAAAATTTATCTGATTGAAAATTAAAATCTACAAAAGTTTCAGTGAGGCAGAAAATGTCAAAAGTTCTGAGGAAGTCAACAAAATCAAAAGAGTCAAGACGCTGAAGCAACCCCTCCACGTTCCATGTTCCCACCTTTAGCCTCCTGCCTTCACGGTCTGTCTGTGAGCACCGGCCACTTCCCTATTGCTGTGATGCTGACTGTCTCGAACCACCCCCACTGCCCCTGACTCCCCCTGGAGTGAGAGACCGATGACTTCTGCCTGTTGCGCTGCAGTGAGGGGGGCTGGACTCGGAATCCCCCTCTACCTCGTGGAGCCCGGGCGTGACTGCGGTCGGTCCCTGGTCGTGACGACGGCTGTCGGTGCGGTCCTCTCTGTCCGCTACGGCTGTCCTGCCTCACCACGGTTGAGTACAGCCTGTTGGCCGCCTGGTCCTGGGTCGTGAGTTGGTCTGCTGCTGTGTTGTCCTCTGTAGAGCTCGAGTGGCCGCACCTTGTGTCGGAGATGCAAGACCCATCTTTCTTCCCTGACGATGCTGCCTTGGCTACGTCTTTGCTATCTCCCCGGGGAACGGATGGAAATCTTCCGCCTTGAAAGTGAGGCGTGTCGCTGCCAAGTTTCACGATTTCGTTTTCCTTCAGATCAAATGTGAACACGCCATCATCAGTCCGAAGCTTGTCGTGTCTGATTACTGCCCTCTTGTTGTTGTCCCTCATTTCTTTTCTCAGTGACAGCAGACCTTTCTGTTTGTTCCGGACTTTCTCTGACACGTCTTCTCTCACAAAA
The DNA here is from genome assembly GCF_041734735.1 of Babylonia areolata. Lineage (NCBI taxonomy): Eukaryota > Metazoa > Mollusca > Gastropoda > Neogastropoda > Buccinidae > Babylonia > Babylonia areolata. The sequence continues at coordinate 21,744,513 of NC_134887.1, forward strand.
AGTGGAGGATCATTTCCTTTCAAACACCCTGCCCTGGACATCACAAGCTCTCGGTCCTTGAAAGATAGGAACTTGACGATGACAGATGATTTTCCAAGGGGGTGTGCTCTTTCGATCCCGATGTCTGTGTTGATTTTCATTTTGTCCCTCATGACTGAGCGCACCTTTTCTTCACACTGTTCCCACAGTTCCTTTCCACCGTTCAACAGGCCACCGAAGATTAAATTGTTTCGTCTGGAATGGTTTTCCAACTTGTCCATTTTTTCTTCCAAGTTCTCAACAAGACTATCGAGAGTATCTTGATTTTCCTGTAGATTTTCATAGTGTTCAAACATAGCATCCACGTCATCTGTTAGTATTTTCTGTTGTTCAGACAATTCATCAAAACGGTGGTTAAGATGGGTTTCTACGTCAGCTATTTTTGACGACAGTACATTCTGGTTCGTTTCAAGTCTATCTTCAATTTTTTTCACTGACTCGGTGAGAGACTGCACTGACCTGATCAGCTGTTGTACAGATGACTGTTCTATGTCCGTGTCTATTCCCCGTGTTGACTGGCTGTGTTCTGCAGTGTTGTTGCTTGCGCTGTGTCCGCTCACTGGGCCAGGGTTGAGTTCAACGCCCGAAATCACGAGAAAGGCGAACAGAGTGGTCACAGCAAAATGGCCAGCAAAGTTGAAGATCTTGAATCCCCGAATGCGTTTTGCAAAAATCGCCGCTTTCCTCTTCAAAAGTTTGATCAAACATGGCACAAAAGTACCAATGGCCAGTCGATGGTCTTGAATGCCAACTGGCATTGTCAACAAGTGTCAGAAGTTCTGTTAATTATCAAAAATTAATCTTTTTGTCGGAGCTCTGAAATTGTGCTACTGCCACCCATGTGAACAAAGTTCAGAATCAGAGAGAGAGAGAGAGAGAGAAGGATGGAAGGGAGGGAGGGAGATAGAGAGAGAGGCGGAGAGAGAGACAGACAGACTGAGAAAATTACAGAGAAAAAGACAAAGAGACGGAGAGATTCATCATTTCATTCAGTCCTGTCTCATGAATACCACTTTAGGGTTCCGGTGTTACCATTTCCGTTGTGAGGCGATGCTTTCACTCAGACAGATGCTGCAGTACACAGACATAAAAACCAGACAGATGCTGCAGTACACAGACATAAAAACCAGACAGATGCTGCAGTACACAGACATAAAAACCAGACACGTACAGACCATGTGCACATTATTGTCGTTGACCTAAATGTTGAGATGAAGACACTTGCGCCAGCTCCAGTCCAGTCGCTGATAACTGATGAATCATGATGAGAGTCACATTAATGTCATTTTCAAAAGAAGACGAGGGAGAGGAGCACGTGGTCATGAGCGGGTGGAGGTGGGGCGGGAAGGGGGTGGGGGTGGGGTGGAGTAGGTGGCGATGCTGCGAACTATGCAGGTGTATTAATTAGGCATCTAGCAGACCTTTCCTGGCCTGTCTTGTGTGAAATTTGATGTGCAGAAGTTTCCATCAATCAGCGATAAACGTGATTTTGTCTGTTTTAGAACAGTACACATAACCATGCGTCTTAGAAGGCTAGCTACCGTTTGTTATGTGAGTTGGGTAGGTACTGTGTGTGTGTGAGCGAGAGCAAGAGAGAGAGAGAGAGACATAGAGATATATATAGAGAGAGAGACAGACAGACAGACAGACAAACAGACAGGGATTAAATAGAATACTATGGGGGAATAGGTGGTTTATGGCTCAAATCCTTTAGCACAAGTGGCTGAATAAGGCCAGGCCCTTGAGCTTTGTGCTGTTTTATGCATTCACCTTTTTTCTGAACAGCCACAGGCATAATACTTACTCAAAACCCTTTCAGCCCCTTAAGGTCTTCTGTCTGTGCAATGCTCCCAGTCTGGCATGTTTTGGCCGGACTGCGTCATTGGGAAGGGGTGCTTCACTTCAGGCACAAATTTATAGCAACCACTCAACTAATAGCCACCAAACTTCTGTTAATGACTGAATATAATTTTGACACAAATTGCTGAAGTCTCAAGACGAGGGATGCAATAGTTTACTTGTAACTTTAAATCAAAAACAGAAACAGTAAAATGTCAGCTTCTGTCGATGTTGAAGGTTGTGGGCTATCTTCTTGATTGAAATGTCCGCCACTTTGACTAGACCGGTTGCTAATTTCATTCTCCTTCACTTTTCCCCAAGAAATATCTGATGAATTTCAGACAAATCGTTATTATATGGGTCGAACTCACTGCAAGAGCCCATCAAAATTTCATTGAGCACTTAGTGCGCAGTAAGCCTTTGACGTTTTACCATTTCGATGCGGAAAACCGGATAAAAACAAAAAAACAAAAACACACACAAATCGTACGATTTTCGGAGCGAAACTTCGCGTGCAAGTGAGGAAGGAAGTTAAGTTGGAGTTACTTCCCTTCCATAGCAGTTTAATGGTTAATAATGAGCTGACGAACCGGTTTAAAAAACGGGTTTCATCGCCCGCCTGTCAGGAGGGCTCATGCGGAGAACGGCGATAAGCGGCGCACGCCACTCAGGCGCAGGGTTGAATGAGTTAACAAACTAGGATAATGTTATCTGTAATAAAAATGAAATATCTAAACAAATTGCGTATTTCCAGTGGCTTGCTCTCCACTGAGAGTGTCTCTGGTAACCAGGGCGTATTTACGCCGAAGGTAATGCCATCAACCAGTCTGGATATAGCACACACACACACACACACACACACACACACACACACAAACATATACGCACACACACACAATATGAAACTTTTTTCTTTTCGTGTTTTCATTATTGGCGAATGAACGGGAGAAAATGTCAACACGACAATATCATTGTCTGAAACAAAGCAACTGTTGTTCACTGCAAGGTGACCACGTGGGCTGCTAAGCCCGATGAAGAATGATAGTTCCACAAGACAAGCGCCATGACTCAGGATGCAGACACTTACCGGGACAATCTCCTTCACAAGGTCGGTCTTTCGGTCCGTGTGGGCAGGTATCTGGGAATCCGACAACGTCACCCACAACCTCCAGAGTCTGTGTTCCGTTCTCCCCACATTCAGCATCACAAGCAGTCCATGCAGTTTCGGGGCATTCTTCACAGTTGTTCTTGGTGCACACCAGTGTGTCGTTGCCTTGACACTCACTGCACACAGCGCAGCCGTTAATGAGACACGCTAATCCTGCACTTCGCCGCAACACAAACACTTTATGACTGGCGACCTTGCTTACTGTGCATACATACATACATACATACACATATGCATACGTGCATTATATACATACATGCATACACACACAGACAAACATTCACACATACATAAGCATGTATACACATAACAGTTTGGGCAGCCTTCTGTTTAATTAGCTGACATACTGAGCTGTTTCAGTCTTCCACTACTGTGCCGGACGTTATTTTTTTTTAATTGTTGCTTGTGTGTGTGTGTGTGTGTGTGTGTGTGTGTGTGTGTGTGTGTGTGTGTGTGTGTGTGTGTACTTACAATAAAGTGGTTAACAATCTGGAAACTTTTTTCTGGGGTTGCATTTACCCTGGTCTTCAGAAATCCGTGGACTGTGTTTTTGGCAAGACGTGCCAGCCGTCTTGTGTCTCAATATTTGCCGTCTTACCCCTTCTATGGTTCGCGCGTTTTTGCGTAACTTTCCCGCTAATCTCACTTCCTGTGTGTTTACCCGTCTGCCACCCAGTGTTCTTGACCTGCCTTACGTTCCATGCCCGCCACCACCTCATATGTTCTCATTCCATCTGCCCTTCTCTGCCCTCTTCTTCTGGATGGGTGGCCAACATCGACTTGCCGATGAATCTGCTACACAATTTCTTTTCGGGGTGGAGGTGGCGTGGGGGTGGGAGTTCCGAACGGGCTAATAATAATAATAATAATAGTATTTATATAGCGCTGAATCTTGTGCAGAGACAAATCTAAGCGCTTCCACACCAGTCATTCACACGCATGCGTAACTCTAAAACTGAAGAAAACTGAAGACAAGGAAGAGGTAGGGGAGGGCCTAGGGAGGCTATCTTGTGAAGAGGTGGGTTTTAAGGCCAGACTTGAAAGAGCTGAGTGCGGAGACCTGACGAAGCGAAAGAGGAAGTTCATTCCAAATGCAAGGTTCAGAGACAGAGAAAGAACGGCGTCCAACAGTGGGGTGTTTGAATCTGGGTATGGGTAGACAGAGTGCATCCAAAGCCGATCGTAGAGAGCGAGATGGAGTGTAGAGGTGAAGGCAGCCGCAAAGATAAGAAGGGGCAGATTTGTGATTACATTTATAACATAGAGTGCTGACTTTATTCTGTGTGAGACAGGGAGCCAATGGAAATGTTGCAAAATAGGAGTGATGGGCTGTTTTTGTTCTGAGTTTAACAGGTTTAGGAGGGCTTGGGGGGAAGGGGGCGGGGCGGAGATGGCTGTTGTTTGGAGCTGGTCAGAAGTTAGCCACCCTGGCCTGAAAGACTGCCAGAGATGGCGCAGTGGCGGCTTCAGTGGACAAGTTGTTCCATTCCGGGATGGTTCTGCCGGCACTGTGTCCTGTTGGATGGAATGTCGTATTGCAGGTGGGACTTTCTCGTTCTGTGGCTGAGGCGGCTGACAGATGGGAGGTGTTTGGAGTCAACATGTACGAGGCCGTTGTGCACCTTGTAAAACATGGTGAGTTTCGCACGCTTCCGTCTGGCTTGCAGCGTTGGCCATTCCAGGTCAAGGAGCATGTCGTCCACATTGGAGGTTTGGCGGAAGCGGTGTGAGACCCAGCGAGCTGCTCTACGCTGCACCTTTTCGATGGTGTTGGTGTCTTCAGTGGTGTGGGGATCCCACACACAGCTGGCATACTCAAGAGTAGGGCAGACGAGGGCCCTGTAGGCTATAGTCTTGATGGTCTTACTGGGCACCTTGATGTTTCGGCGCACAAAGCCTGGTGTCCTGTTCGCCTTGATGGTAATGCTGTAAATATGCGGGGACCACTGCAGGTCCTTGGTGAGTGTGACGCCGAGGTACTTGACCTTGGTCTCCTCCTGGAGTCGGTGGCCGTGAAGATGGTAGCTGTGCTCCCGAGTTGACCGGCGGCGGGTCATGTGGACTGTGGAGCATTTCTGGGGGTGGAAAGACATCTTCCAGCGCTGTTCCCAGGAACCTAGGGTGTCCACATCCGCTTGCAGCTCCTTTTTGGTCTTCGGCTGTCTTGACGTCTTTGTGGTAGGCGGTGTCATCAGCGAAGAGCCTGGCCCTGGCGGACAGTCCGATCGGTAGGTCATTAATGTAGAGTAGAAACAGGCTCGGCCCAAGGACGGAGCCCTGGGGGACTCCTGAATCTACTGGAGCAACCTCTGACCTGGACCCATTGACGACGACGGACTGCTTCCTATCACTGAGGAAGTTCTGGATCCAAGTGTTGGTATTCCCGCTGATGCCGTAGTGTCGAAGCTTATGGGTCATGAGGCTGTGGCTTACTTTGTCGAAGAGAAATCAAAGACAAGTAAGTCCTCCTGGTATTCCTGTTCGAGGACCTCAGGCACTTTGTCCACGAAGCCAAGTAGCTGCGTTTCGCATGAGCGACCCTTCCGGAATCCGTGCTGTTCCGTGCTGAGAATTTGGTGCTCTTCGCAGTATGCCATGATCTTGCTGACCAGTATATGCTCCAGGAGCTTGCACGGAATACTTGTCATGGAGATGGGCCTGTAATTTTCTGCATTGTATCGCTCCCCCTTCTTGAAGACAGGACACACGCTGGCAGTCTTCCAGTCAACAGGGACAACCCCAGAGTCGAGGGATGCCTGGTATAGTATCGTGAGCGATGGGGCTAGTTCCGTAGCTAGCTCTCTCAAGACTCGGGGGCTGATCTCGTCTGGGCCGCACGCCTTGTAAGGGTCGAGGTTACGTTTAAACCTTTGCACGTACCTAGGTAAGGATACATGTGTAATCCAGTATGCATAAAAGCTGTTATGGAACGGCAAAATCAGATTCGTCACCTTGTTGGCAGCTGCGCAAAATCTCAATATATCACATAAACAAACAGCGGCTAAAAATGATCTCATATGCTACGTTACGTCATTTATACTTCAGTCTCCCTATTAATCGTGTCTTCGTACCACCTTTTCGGCTCATACTGGTAAAGAAATTCCAGAATCCATGTATGCAGGGTTCCAGACACCACAAGCCCCAGCGGTTTCATGAGTACAAGTCTGTTGTGAGGAAGGCTCTGTAGGTTTCATGAGTGCAAGTCTGTTGTGAGGAAAGCTCTATAGAGCGGCAAGACTGGACGTGGGGTCGAGAATGAAAACGACAGGCACCCGCCATTGTTTAATGGTGCTTGCAGTTCAACAGACTTTGTAAGTGAGGCGACGTGGCGTTATTCCATTATTACGAACTGTCTTCTGAAGTATGGCAGGGAGGTGACATAATGGTTAAGACGCTAATCTGCCAGTTTAGAGTCCGTGAGTGTCTGGGTTTGAATCACGGTCTCGCCCTTTCTCCCAAGTTCAACTGGATAATCAAGCCGAGCATCTAGTCGTTCAAATCAAATCAAAATATGGTGCTCTGACTCAGAGTCGTTCAAATCAAATCAAAATATTGTGCTCAGACTCAGAGTGAAAATACTGAAGCGGTGATAAGGTTTTATTTTATCTTTTTACCCTTGACTTGAAGTGGATGCTAACGTGGTGATAGCCTTGAGATGGCCTTAGTGGTCGGCGGGGCACACACACACCACACACAACACACACACACAAACACACACGCGCGTACGCTTGGACAAATTTGAAGAAAAGAACAAAAGTTCTAAAAGAATTAGGTAAATGTTTGAACAAGAAACACACACACACACACAAACACAAACAGCAACAAAACAAGACACACACACGCACAAACACACAGACAAAACGCGATAATGAAATAAAGGAAAGGAAAGACATTGGCCGTGATGAACGATACAGATGACAGTTTAAAAGTTTTAAAATGTAACATGTATAATGAATTCATGCATCAAGTGCCCTGTACACGAAGCGAACAGATCCAGAGCATCGGCTTATCATTTCACGGGAAAGACAATGCGGTGGACTCTAGGAAACCAAAGAGCAACGAGACACAGTACCAGATGTAGCAGTAGCCGGAAACAGTGACGTTGGCAGCGAGGAAGGTGAGGGAGTCCAGATCCACCTGTTCGCCATCGTCCGTCTCCCCAAACACACCCTGTGCTGGGGTGAAGCCCAGGGCTTCCCGCACTTCGTCCACACTGATTCGGCACAGCTCACCTGAAAGGAACACTTTCCTTAGAAATTCGCTTGATTTAGATGTTTATTCTGCCACAGACCCTAGACGGCGAGAGCCTGTTTCTCGGTCATATACCTGACGAATATATTTCCGAGGACGGACCTGGAATCGTGCAAGGTTTAACAAATGACCTCCATGATAGAGGATTGACCTCAGCTGCTGCCTGCAAGCATGTTTATTTACCTTTCAATATCAATTCATAGACAAGACACACACACACACACACACACACACACACACACACAGAGAGAGAGAGAGAGAGAGAGAGAGAGTAGGAAGCAACAGAGTCAGTGCAGTTTATTCTATCTGCCAAACCAACAAACATAACTTACTCCTGGGTACTGTGCAAACTTTGAATTTATCCACGGTGATGGTCCCTGTTTTTCCTGCTTCAACACTGAACCGGACATAAATCTCTCCTCTTGCAAACGACGTGTCCACGAATTCGGCATATTGATCTGGGTTTATATCTCCCTGAAAACACACACACACACACACACACACACACACACACACATTTTCTAGTGTATTACAAGCATAAAAATCTATGTGTGAAGAACAATAAATGCATGAGGATTATAAACAGAATAACCATGCCAGTGTTAAAAACAATTAGCTCAGAAATCTTTTTCTTTTTCCTGTCAAGGTCTTCTGGTTTCTGTTAAGAACATTCCGAAATTATTAGTCAGTTTGCAACTTGTGGACTTTTTCCAACATATCTTTCTGTGTAGATCTCTCTCTCTCTCTCTCTCTCTCTCTGTGGTAATGTCCTTTTTGTTCGTGGTTTTTTGTTTGTTTGTTGTTGTTGGTTTTTGTGGGGTTTTTTTGTTGTTGTTGTTTTTGGGTTTGTTTTGTTTTGTTTTCTAAATGCATGGAAGTGAGAAATGATATGTTGCGTGAAAACGACCATTCTAGGCGTAATACAACGCGAAATGAACCATATGTTCACACTAACTCACACACCCACTCAGCCGCAGTCCTTTAACAGCTCAGGAACCGCTTCAGCGAGGCTGGCCGTATCATAGGACTTACCATCAGTCTCAAGAAAACACAGGTCATGAGACGTGTTGTGTCCACCCAATATCAGAATATCTGAATACGAACTGGAAGTAATCCATAACCTGTGTGTGTCCCACAATGATCGTAGACACCATCTCTCTCAACACCAACCTAAACAAGCATATTGGCAAGACTGTTTACTACCAGGTCCAGGCTTACAGGGTATGGAAAATCAGCAAGCTGACAGAACACACCATGGTCCTGGTCTACAAAACGTGCGTCGTGAGCACCCTCCTATGCGGCAGTGAAGCTTGGACACTGCGCGTCAGACAGGCACTATATAAGTATTCATATCATCACACACACACACACACACACACACACACACACACACACACAGAGCTATGCACACTCAGAGGGAGTGAAGGGAGTATCATTATCCTCATTGCCGTTATCTTTGTTGTGCGAAAAGAAAGCAAAAGGTAAAAACAATAACAACAACAACGCATAAAAAAGTGAGAAAAAAGAATGAATAAACGGACTACGATGATAATAATGTAACCCTAGTTGTAAATAATAATTATTATAACAAAGATAATGATCATCGTGATGATGATAGTAATAATAATGATACGTAAAATAGAACAAAGATTAGGAGAGAAAAAACAAAAAAACAACAAAAAAACCGTGTACTGTTTCATACAGATTATATATATATATATATATATATATATATATATATATATATATATATATATATATATATAATACTATTTAAACATTTACACCAGATTTTGGTTGAACCGGAACTGGCGACGTGCCCTCTTCTTCTATAACTTCAATCTGAGCACCAATGAAATCCCCAGTGAATTTGACAGCCTCTAGTTCTCCATCGGCTGGCATTGCAATAGTCAGGATGAGATAGGTTCCCACGTCGCTGTAGGTGATTTGGAAATCGTCCACAGTGGGCTGGCTGGCGGCGTTCTGGCCCACTACACGCACAGAGTCCGTGGACACCAAGAATGAGCCTGCTTCCGTCATGTCCTGGCAGCCCTCTGCAGCTGTAACAGACCATCATGTTGTCCACCTTGTTCACCACATCATGTACGTCCACGGGCAGCAACAGCAGCTCTCTGTTCACAGTCGTTCAAATCCATCATGAAACGCATTAAAACATTGTCTCTTACAAAACACCCCATTGAAATTTGACAACATTGTCACTTGAGTACATTTTCACCAATCTATGTTTCCAGTTAGACAACCTTAACAATTGGAAGTGTGTTAAAAAAAAAAAAAGGTTTCAATTTTGTTGTTCAGTTGAACATAACTCTCCAAGAACAACAATCAGCCATGTTCATGTTTTTATCCACAACCCGACGCCACAGCAAAAGCCTCGCATTTCTAGTTGTTTCTTTTTCATTTTGCAATCACGAGAAGGCAACATTATTTCCTTTCATCATTCTTTACACTATCTGAACAACAGTCTCAGTTTGAATGTTACGATTATTGACTGTTTAGTATTTAAGAAATTGTGCGAAAATGTTTTTCCCATACATGCAAATCACTGTTGATCTGTTCGTCATGATAATCAGAAATGCAAAAGAAAAGTAATAATCAACACTTCTTGGAACTTCTGGAAGGTAATACAATAATTTGCATCAGATTGACGCCCTGAGGAGTTGTGGATGGGGAGCGAGTTAGCCAGCACAAGAAATAAAAAGAAAGCAAATAAAGGAACTCACGTGGACCAGGAGGTCCTGTCGTTGGTTGTGGAGTTGACCCTGTAGATCCTGTTGGTGGTTGTGGTGTAGGCCCTGTAGATCCTGTTGGTGGCTGTGGTGTGGGTCCTGTTGGTGGTTGTGGTGTGGATCCTGTTGGTGGTTGTGGTGTGGGCCCTGTAGATCCTGTTGGTGGTTGTGGTGTGGGCCCTGTTGGCACTGTTGTTGGTTGTGTTGGAACAATAGATTTGATAAAAGTTATCAAAAGTTATTGTATTGACAACTATATCAAGTCTTCTCTGAATATCCATGTACTGTAGTCTTTGTCTACTGTACATCTTTCCTTTTTCCAGTCAGTATATAAATTGATTTGTTTTCTTGATTCGTCATTTACAGTGTAAGTACTATTAGAGAAACAGCGTCGAAAAAGTGTTCGATATAATGATGATGATGATAAGGAAGGTGGGTTTTTTTTCCTTGTCATCGTTATCATCATCATCATAATCACCATCATCATCAACATCCTCATTATCATCATTATCTATATCATTTGCTGGATCTTTGGACTGAAATACTTTGTTGTCAGTTCGTTCCAAATTAGGCCATTCTGAATTTGCACCGTCCAGAGGTTGAATCACGCACCACGTGAAGTTTTTGTCAGAACATCAGAAAATAGTCACTCCCATGAAGCTCGACGTGATAATCATCTCCACTCAAGGATAAAGCAGCTTCAAGCACGATAGTGTACCATTGGCAGAATGAAGATTGTCGAGACTTTCATCATTTAAGCTGCACAAGCTGAGAGGATGTCTGTACATAGGAAATCTCTTGGTGACAAGTGGTTGTTTCCCTAAAACCTTAAAATACACCATCAGTAAAAGCGGTTGAGGCACTGATCTATGAGAGAAACCAGATCTTGTTGAAAGACTGAGAAACATGAAGGAATATAATCTGCAGACGCTGACTGCTTTGTTCGTTGTGATATTGGCAGCTTTTGCTAGCAACACAAGATCTACTGCTACTATGGTTTAAATCATCACAACCGTCACCACCACCACCGCCACAACTACTACCATCAATAACTACTCTAATGACTGCACATTTAGCTGCTGCTTTGTGACTAGCAGGGGGCATAAGGAAATGAATAGCCCTCCCCAAATATACAACCTTTGTTATAGTCAAAGTGACCTTTGAGGCAGAGGTTGTACTGGCATGCTGCTGCCTGTCACTTCATGAGGTCTGTGTAGAATGGTGTTTTTCTTCACACCATGCCTGTTGAGGTTGTCTGGATTCAGATTTTTATTACCTTATTCATTACTCTGTAACTGTTGATAAAACAGCATTGCTAGAAAAGGATAATTCGTTCTTCCATCATTTTTTTAATGTCGTGGGGAGCATGTTTCTGAACCTAAAAAAATGGAAGATTTTTTCTTCCATCATTTTTGTTTGTCTTGGGGAGCATCTTTCTGAACCAGTTCATTTCATAACTGCCTCCATAAGCCAAAATGCTGAAGTGGAAACTATGAATAATCTAAGTGAAAAGTAGAGTTATGCTTAGTTATAATGTGGAATACTGAGTACATGTATTTGGGCATTATTTTTGCCTGTTAAGAAAACAAACGTGTAGAAAACACTTCAATGTGTACCAAAGTGAGTGAGTTTGTGAAGAACTACAACAACAATAACCGCCCACTTGCCACTTACACTAGAAATACCTACCGTATACACATGCTGTCACTTCTTCCACTTCAAATGAAACAGGTAAGGTATTGTTCTTTGGTGTTATTTTGATGTCAATTTTCTCCAATGGTTCTGCAGCTGTGGGTAGAGGAGGACTACTGAAGATTTTGCCAGGGTTGTCTTCAGTCTGCAGAAAGAACACAGTCTCATATTAATTTTTTTATCCTGACACAACAGCTGTGTGTATGGAATACAAACAAATCTGTTATCCCTCAAACCAATTCAACAACACAGCTTGATTTGATCAGTGAATAATATATGTCATCTAATTGAAACGGTGTTAAACTTTTCTTGTAAAACATGAAATTGGATGCATCCATCCAATGACTCTATGTAACCAAAAGGCACACTCCAAAATTCAAAGTGTGGACAAACATTGTACAACCCATGAACTCGGCACAACGCTGGCCACAAAAGTGTTTCATGCCACTACCTCAAATTCTGCACAAATCAGAATAAAATGTGGAAGCAATAGATACGAAGAAATATGAAACTGACGTCAACAGTGTGGGAACTTTCTTTACAACTGAAAAGAAGCAACCGTGTCACCCATGTAAACCTAAAAAGAATCTGTTGCATTACACTGAAGTCACAATGGCAGGTTTCTGATGCAACTTACAATCAATTCCTCTTCTTTACTTCTGTCACTGAAAACATATCTGACAACGATTGTGTGAACATTGCCAAGCTTTAGTTGTAGACTCATGAGATTGAATTCCTTTCCTCCTGCAGATATGACTGCTCCAGGCTCTCCACCAGGTGGGGCACTAAAGGTGTATCCTGACTGTTCAGTTTCACCTTCGGCTTCCACGTCAAAAGCTGCTAAATCTGATTTGTGTCCTTCCTTGCACTCTGAAAATGAAGTCATTAAATGATTTATCAAATAATACAGCAACATGTGTCACTCTCAAGAAAGGGAAGTAGAAAGAGAACAGGAAATCTAACGAAAAACGGAATGCCAAAAAGTGAGCCCATAAAATAAGAGAATATGATTTTTTTCTGGTGCACAGTAATATTTCTCTGTTTACCTTGTAAGTGCACTAAATATTGTCATATTTCTCATTCTCGACTGTGTACTTTTATACACGCAAAAAGGACACTGTTTAAAAGTGAGTATGACAAATCAGCTCACTTTACAATTGTTACAACTGAAAAAGCAGAGGTGTGATGCTCAATGAACTGAACGGCACATATGAACACACAAAAACAAAGTAATTGAAGAAATATTGAAGGAGATAGGTGTGTGGTGGTACCTGTAGGTCTGCTTGGAGTTCCAGTTGCAGCTTGTGTGGTTAGAACAGGACATTATCAGAAAATGAATCAAATGCATTCACATTTCCAGTTCACGAAGAAGGAGCAAAATTATGTTTTGGATTGTATAAGATCTGTGACTTGACTAGGAATAATCATTTTATTTAAGGCTGCATCACAATGATCAACAACTGCAATAGCAATGAAAGAGCTGCTACTGATACTGTCAATCACATAAAACCAGTTCATCCATCGCTATCACCACCACCACCACCACAACTACTACCACTCCTAACAACTCTAATGCCTGTCCATTTCTCCCTCCTTGCACTCTGGAGATGAAATGATGGAATGTTCTGGTGAATAACGCAATAACATCAATGTCAATTTCAAGAAAAAGAAGTAAATTTTAAACGGTAAAAAATCTAAGGAAATATGCAAAAACAGAAAAAACAATGATAAGCAGGTACACAATAGAAATATAAGAAACCTTCCATCTCTCGTGAAAAGAATACTTCTCTGTTTAACTGCTCCAATAACTACCAATACACATGCTTCTCTTTCTCGACTGGGTATGTTTATGGAGGAAAAGAATACATTGTCAGAAAATGAATCGAATGCACTCACATTTCCTGTTTTCGATTATGTTTTGTTCATGTCAAAGCTGTGAATGGAATAGAAATATTCTCTTTCTTTGAGACTGTCACAATCATTAAGAACAAATCTGGAAACAAATCTTACATTTTTATGAAAGTTTCAAAGCTCAGACAGTAGGCTTTTGGAAACACAGGATATCCAACTCTTCATAGAAAATGCACACACACACACAAACACACACACACACATACCTGTTGGTGGTTGTGGTGTGGATCCTGTTGGTGGTTGTGGTGTGGGCACTGTAGATCCTGTTGGTGGTTGTGGTGTAGATCCTGTTGGTGGTTGTTGTGTGGGCCCTGTAGATCCTGTTGGTGGCTGTGGTGTGGGCCCTGTAGATCCTGTTGGTGGTTGTGGTGTGGGCCCTGTAGATCCTGTTGGTGGTTGTGGTGTGGATCCTGTTGGTGGTTGTGGTGTGGGGCCTGTGGATACTGTTGGTGGTTGTGGTGTGGGCCCTGCACAGACAATATTCAAGTAATGAATACGTTATCATCTCAAAAAGAGAAATCGTGGATTCGTTTTATGATAAAATGGCGACATTTGCAGTACCTCCACAAACCATTACAAACTCTGATCAGGCTGTCACATACGAGCAAGTGTAATTGTCTGTGCCGAATTTTTGACGACGACAATTCAGCGGAGTTCAGTTAAACCACAATTTAGTTTATCTGCGACAAACCAGCGGTTACATATGAACACCAAATTGTCACTGTTTGTTTTGCTGTGTACTGATGAGTTTGAAGACCAAAGGAAATAGGGAAAGAATGAGAAAGAAACTAATGAAGCGGGAAAGGGAAAAAAGAGCAATCAAATAAGAAATTCAGGAAGGAAGATCAGAAAGAAACAACATCAAAAAATGAACGGAATTTAAGCAACAACAAAAAAGTAAGAGAAAGAAAAGTATAAAAACAAAATGAAGAGAAGGAAATGAATGAAATAATGACAGAAAGAAAGAGAAAAAGAAAGTGAGAAAGATAATGCATTGAGCACTAATGAACAACAGACGAAGTGTACTGTTGTGTGCATGGAATGTATGTATATCCGTGTGATTTAAAATTTACGAATGTGTGTGTGTGTGTGTGTGTGTGTGTGTGTGTGTGTCCGTCTTTGTGTCGGCGACAAGTTGGCGTTTTAACGATTATTCATCACATACTTAGTAATCGAATCGTATGCATTCACATTTCCTGTTCTCGATGACCTAGTGTATTTATCTTTAAAATCATATAAGAACTGGGAGTTGACTATGGATATTAATTTTCTTTGAGATTGTGTCACAATGCTCAACAACTGAATAACAATGAAAGTGCTCTTATTGATTCTGTCAATCATCACAACTATTTCAACCACCACCACCACAACTACTACCACTCCTAACAACACTAATGCCTGTCCATTTCCTCTGCTACTTTGTGACTAGCAGGAAGCTAAGGAAATGACTAATCCTCCTCAAATATACAATCTTTGGTACAAAGTGACCTTTGAAGCAGTGGCTGTACTGTCATGCTGATGACTGTCACTTCATGAGGTATGTGCAGAATGGTATTTGTTTCCACCGTGCCTATTGTCGTTCGTTGTTCTAGAATCGAGTGTTCGTCGTTTGGTACACTATTCGGTAATAGTTGATGAAACAGCATTCCACATCAAATAGATTCTTTCTTCTCTTTTTATCTTTGTTTTTGTTTCTGGGGTACATCTTTCTGAATCATTTCATTTGAATTATTGCAATCCATGGTTAAGAGTAGATGGGAAATAATCATCTAGGTCAAAAGAAGAGTGATTTATATGCATTGGGGGAATTATGTTTTTCTTGTTAAAAAAGAAACGTGAAAAAACACCTACACAAAGTGACTGAGACTGTAAAGCACTACAACCCACCCCTCCCCCCCTCTCAAAACAAACAAACAAACAAAACAAAAACAAAAAAAAACGTTAGCATTATGAACTGCACTGAAGGAAATAACAACGACAAATCAGTGGTCACTAAGTAAACAATGAAGGGTCGTTTCAAGGCTGTCTTGTCGCACACACACACGCGCACACACAGACACACACACACACACATCAATTTGCAATCACAGCATACAGATACATTTCATGCACACACATGCCTGTTGTTCACAAAGTTGCATATTGTTCTTATAGTCAGCCTTTTGGCATTCAGAAACGTAGCCAAGACATCACACCTGTAGATCCTGTTGGTGGTTGTGGTGTGGATCCTGTAGATCCTGTTGGTGGTTGTGGTGTGGGCCCTGTAGATAATGTTGGTGGTTGTGGTGTGGGCCCTGTAGATCCTGTTGGTGGTTGTGGTGTGGGTCCTGTTGGTGGTTGTGGTGTAGGTCCTGTAGATCCTGTTGGTGGTTGTGGTGTAGATCCTGTTGGTGGTTGTGGTGTGGGTCCTGTAGATCCTGTTGGTGGTTGTGGTGTAGGTCCTGTAGATCCTGTTGGTGGTTGTGGTGTGGGTCCTGTTGGTGGTTGTGGTGTAGGTCCTGTAGTTCCTGTTGGTGGTTGTGGTGTGGGGCCTGTAGATCCTGTTGGTGGTTGTGGTGTAGATCCTGTTGGTGGTTGTGGTGTGGGTCCTGTTGGTGGTTGTGGTGTGGGTCCTGTAGATCCTGTTGGTGGCTGTGGTGTAGGTCCTGTAGATCCTGTTGGTGGTTGTGGTGTGGGTCCTGTTGGTGGTTGTGGTGTAGGTCCTGTAGATCCTGTTGGTGGTTGTGGTGTCGGTCCTGTAGATCCTGTTGGTGGTTGTGGTGTAGGTCCTGTAGATCCTGTTGGTGGTTGTGGTGTGGGTCCTGTTGGTGGTTGTGGTGTAGGTCCTGTAGATCCTGTTGGTGGTTGTGGTGTAGATCCTGTTGGTGGTTGTGGTGTGGGTCCTGTTGGTGGTTGTGGTGTGGGCCCTGTAGTTCCTGTTGGTGGTTGTGGTGTGGGTCCTGTAGTTCCTGTTGGTGGTTGTGGTGTGGGTCCTGTAGATCCTGTTGGTGGTTGTGGTGTGGGCCCTGTTGGTGGTTTTGGTGTGGGTCCTGTAGTTCCTGTGGGTGGTTGTGGTGTGGGGCCTGTAGATCCTGTTGGTGGTTGTGGTGTGGGTCCTGTTGGTGGTTGTGGTGTAGGTCCTGTAGATCCTGTTGGTGGTTGTGGTGTCGGTCCTGTAGATCCTGTTGGTGGTTGTGGTGTAGGTCCTGTAGATCCTGTTGGTGGTTGTGGTGTCGGTCCTGTAGATCCTGTTGGTGGTTGTGGTGTAGGTCCTGTAGATCCTGTTGGTGGTTGTGGTGTAGATCCTGTTGGTGGTTGTGGTGTGGGTCCTGTTGGTGGTTGTGGTGTGGGCCCTGTAGTTCCTGTTGGTGGTTGTGGTGTGGGTCCTGTAGTTCCTGTTGGTGGTTGTGGTGTGGGTCCTGTAGATCCTGTTGGTGGTTGTGGTGTGGGCCCTGTTGGTGGTTTTGGTGTGGGTCCTGTAGTTCCTGTGGGTGGTTGTGGTGTGGGGCCTGTAGATCCTGTTGGTGGTTGTGGTGTGGGTCCTGTAGTTCCTGTTGGTGGTTGTGGTGTGGGTCCTGTAGATCCTGTTGGTGGTTGTGGTGTGGGTCCTGTAGATCCTGTTGGTGGTTGTGGTGTGGGCCCTGTTGGTGGTTGTGGTGTGGGCCCTGTTGGTGGTTTTGGTGTGGGTCCTGTAGATCCTGTTGGTGGTTGTGGTGTGGGTCCTGTAGTTCCTGTTGGTGGTTGTGGTGTGGGTCCTGTAGATCCTGTTGGTGGTTGTGGTGTGGGCCCTGTTGGTGGTTGTGGTGTGGGTCCTGTAGTTCCTGTTGGTGGTTGTGGTGTGGGTCCTGTTGGTGGTTTTGGTGTGGGTCCTGTAGATCCTGTTGGTGGTTGTGGTGTAGATCCTGTTGGTGGTTGTGGTGTGGGTCCTGTTGGTGGTTGTGGTGTGGGCCCTGTAGATCCTGTTGGTGGCTGTGGTGTGGGCCCTGTAGATCCTGTTGGTGGTTGTGGTGTGGGCCGTGTTGATCCTGTTGGTGGTTGTGGTGTGGGCCCTGTAGATCCTGTTGGTGGTTGTGGTGTGGGCCCTGTTGATCCTGTTGGTGGTTGTGGTGTGGATCCTGTTGGTGGTTGTGGTGTGGGGCCTGTAGATACTGTTGGTGGTTGTGGTGTGGGCCCTGCACAGACAATATTCAAGTAATGAATACGTTATCATCTCAAAAAGAGAAATCGTGGATTCGTTTTATGATAAAATGGCGACATTTGCAGTACCTCCACAAACCATTACAAACTCTGATCAGGCTGTCACATACGAGCAAGTGTAATTGTCTGTGCCGAATTTTTGACGACGACAATTCAGCGGAGTTCAGTTAAACCACAATTTAGTTTATCTGCGACAAACCAGCGGTTACATATGAACACCAAATTGTCACTGTTTGTTTTGCTGTGTACTGATGAGTTTGAAGACCAAAGGAAATAGGGAAAGAATGAGAAAGAAACTAATGAAGCGGGAAAGGGAAAAAAGAGCAATCAAATAAGAAATTCAGGAAGGAAGATCAGAAAGAAACAACATCAAAAAATGAACGGAATTTAAGCAAGAACAAAAAAGTAAGAGAAAGAAAAGTATAAAAACAAAATGAAGAGAAGGAAATGAATGAAATAATGACAGAAAGAAAGAGAAAAAGAAAGTGAGAAAGATAATGCATTGAGCACTAATGAACAACAGACGAAGTGTACTGTTGTGTGCATGGAATGTATGTATATCCGTGTGATTTAAAATTTACGAATGTGTGTGTGTGTGTGTGTGTGTGTGTGTGTCCGTCTTTGTTTCGGCGACAAGTTGGCGTTTTAACGATTATTCATCACATACTTAGTAATCGAATCGTATGCATTCACATTTCCTGTTCTCGATGACCTAGTGTATTTATCTTTAAAATCATATAAGAACTGGGAGTTGACTATGGATATTAATTTTCTTTGAGATTGTGTCACAATGCTCAACAACTGAATAACAATGAAAGTGCTCTTATTGATTCTGTCAATCATCACAACTATTTCAACCACCACCACCACAACTACTACCACTCCTAACAACACTAATGCCTGTCCATTTCTCTGCTACTTTGTGACTAGCAGGAAGCTAAGGAAATGACTAATCCTCCTCAAATATACAATCTTTGGTACAAAGTGACCTTTGAAGCAGTGGCTGTACTGTCATGCTGATGACTGTCACTTCATGAGGTATGTGCAGAATGGTATTTGTTTCCACCGTGCCTATTGTCGTTCGTTGTTCTAGAATCGAGTGTTCGTCGTTTGGTACACTATTCGGTAATAGTTGATGAAACAGCATTCCACATCAAATAGATTCTTTCTTCTCTTTTTATCTTTGTTTTTGTTTCTGGGGTACATCTTTCTGAATCATTTCATTTGAATTATTGCAATCCATGGTTAAGAGTAGATGGGAAATAATCATCTAGGTCAAAAGAAGAGTGATTTATATGCATTGGGGGAATTATGTTTTTCTTGTTAAAAAAGAAACGTGAAAAAACACCTACACAAAGTGACTGAGACTGTAAAGCACTACAACCCACCCCTCCCCCCGTCTCAAAACAAACAAACAAACAAAACAAAAACAAAAAAAAACGTTAGCATTATGAACTGCACTGAAGGAAATAACAACGACAAATCAGTGGTCACTAAGTAAACAATGAAGGGTCGTTTCAAGGCTGTCTTGTCGCACATACACACGCGCACACACAGACACACACACACACACACACATCAATTTGCAATCACAGCATACAGATACATTTCATGCACACACATGCCTGTTGTTCACAAAGTTGCATATTGTTCTTATAGTCAGCCTTTTGGCATTCAGAAACGTAGCCAAGACATCACACCTGTAGATCCTGTTGGTAGTTGTGGTGTGGATCCTGTAGATCCTGTTGGTGGTTGTGGTGTGGGCCCTGTAGTTCCTGTTGGTGGTTGTGGTGTGGGTCCTGTTGGTGGTTGTGGTGTGGGCCCTGTAGATACTGTTGG
Organism: Babylonia areolata; assembly: GCF_041734735.1. Classification (NCBI taxonomy): domain Eukaryota; kingdom Metazoa; phylum Mollusca; class Gastropoda; order Neogastropoda; family Buccinidae; genus Babylonia; species Babylonia areolata. Next base: position 21,764,175 of record NC_134887.1, read on the forward strand.
TGGTTGTGGTGTGGGCCCTGTAGTTCCTGTTGGTGGTTGTGGTGTGGGTCCTGTAGTTCCTGTTGGTGGTTGTGGTGTGGGCCCTGTAGTTCCTGTTGATGGTTGTGTAGGTCCTGTAGATCCTGTTGGTGGTTGTGGTGTGGGTCCTGTTGGTGGTTGTGGTGTGGGCCCTGTAGTTCCTGTTGGTGGTTGTGGTGTGGGGCCTGTAGATCCTGTTGGTGGTTGTGGTGTAGGTCCTGTAGATCCTGTTGGTGGTTGTGGTGTAGAACCTGTTGGTGGTTGTGGTGTAGATCCTGTTGGTGGTTGTGGTGTGGGTCCTGTAGTTCCTGTTGGTGGTTGTGGTGTGGGTCCTGTTGGTGGTTGTGGTGTGGGTCCTGTAGTTCCTGTTGGTGGTTGTGGTGTGGGTCCTGTAGATCCTGTTGGTGGTTGTGGTGTGGGCCCTGTTGGTGGTTTTGGTGTGGGTCCTGTAGTTCCTGTTGGTGGTTGTGGTGTGGGGCCTGTAGATCCTGTTGGTGGTTGTGGTGTGGGTCCTGTAGTTCCTGTTGGTGGTTGTGGTGTGGGTCCTGTAGATCCTGTTGGTGGTTGTGGTGTGGGTCCTGTAGATCCTGTTGGTGGTTGTGGTGTGGGCCCTGTTGGTGGTTTTGGTGTGGGTCCTGTAGATCCTGTTGGTGGTTGTGGTGTGGGTCCTGTAGTTCCTGTTGGTGGTTGTGGTGTGGGGCCTGTAGATCCTGTTGGTGGTTGTGGTGTGGGCCCTGTAGTTCCTGTTGGTGGTTGTGGTGTGGGGCCTGTAGATCCTGTTGGTGGTTGTGGTGTAGGTCCTGTAGATCCTGTTGGTGGTTGTGGTGTAGAACCTGTTGGTGGTTGTGGTGTAGATCCTGTTGGTGGTTGTGGTGTGGGTCCTGTAGTTCCTGTTGGTGGTTGTGGTGTGGGTCCTGTTGGTGGTTGTGGTGTGGGTCCTGTAGTTCCTGTTGGCGGTTGTGGTGTGGGTCCTGTAGATCCTGTTGGTGGTTGTGGTGTGGGCCCTGTTGGTGGTTTTGGTGTGGGTCCTGTAGTTCCTGTTGGTGGTTGTGGTGTGGGGCCTGTAGATCCTGTTGGTGGTTGTGGTGTGGGTCCTGTAGTTCCTGTTGGTGGTTGTGGTGTGGGTCCTGTAGATCCTGTTGGTGGTTGTGGTGTGGGTCCTGTAGATCCTGTTGGTGGTTGTGGTGTGGGCCCTGTTGGTGGTTTTGGTGTGGGTCCTGTAGATCCTGTTGGTGGTTGTGGTGTGGGTCCTGTAGTTCCTGTTGGTGGTTGTGGTGTGGGTCCTGTAGATCCTGTTGGTGGTTGTGGTGTGGGCCCTGTTGGTGGTTGTGGTGTGGGTCCTGTAGTTCCTGTTGGTGGTTGTGGTGTGGGTCCTGTTGGTGGTTTTGGTGTCGGTCCTGTAGATCCTGTTGGTGGTTGTGGTGTAGATCCTGTTGGTGGTTGTGGTGTGGGTCCTGTTGGTGGTTGTGGTGTAGGTCCTGTAGATCCTGTTGGTGGTTGTGGTGTGGGTCCTGTTGGTGGTTGTGGTGTAGGTCCTGTAGTTCCTGTTGGTGGTTGTGGTGTAGGTCCTGTAGATCCTGTTGGTGGTTGTGTAGGTCCTGTAGATCCCGTTGGTGGTTGTGGTGTGGGTCCTGTTGGTGGTTGTGGTGTGGGCCCTGTAGTTCCTGTTGGTGGTTGTGGTGTGGGGCCTGTAGATCCTGTTGGTGGTTGTGGTGTGGGTCCTGTTGGTGGTTGTGGTGTGGGTCCTGTTGGTGGTTGTGGTGTGGGTCTTGTAGATCCTGTTGGTGGTTGTGGTGTGGGTCCTGTTGGTGGTTGTGGTGTAGGTCCTGTAGATCCTGTTGGTGGTTGTGGTGTGGGTCCTGTTGGTGGTTGTGGTGTGGGCCCTGTAGTTCCTGTTGGTGGTTGTGGTGTGGGGCCTGTAGATCCTGTTGGTGGTTGTGGTGTAGATCCTGTTGGTGGTTGTGGTGTGGGTCCTGTTGGTGGTTGTGGTGTGGGTCCTGTAGATCCTGTTGGTGGCTGTGGTGTAGGTCCTGTAGATCCTGTTGGTGGTTGTGGTGTGGGTCCTGTTGGTGGTTGTGGTGTAGGTCCTGTAGATCCTGTTGGTGGTTGTGGTGTAGATCCTGTTGGTGGTTGTGGTGTGGGTCCTGTTGGTGGTTGTGGTGTCGGTCCTGTAGATCCTGTTGGTGGTTGTGGTGTAGGTCCTGTAGATCCTGTTGGTGGTTGTGGTGTGGGTCCTGTTGGTGGTTGTGGTGTAGGTCCTGTAGATCCTGTTGGTGGTTGTGGTGTAGATTCTGTTGGTGGTTGTGGTGTGGGTCCTGTTGGTGGTTGTGGTGTGGGCCCTGTAGTTCCTGTTGGTGGTTGTGGTGTGGGTCCTGTAGTTCCTGTTGGTGGTTGTGGTGTGGGTCCTGTAGATCCTGTTTGTGGTTGTGGTGTGGGGCCTGTAGATCCTGTTGGTGGTTGTGGTGTGTGTCCTGTAGTTCCTGTTGGTGGTTGTGGTGTGGGTCCTGTAGATCCTGTTGGTGGTTGTGGTGTGGGCCCTGTTGGTGGTTGTGGTGTGGGTCCTGTAGTTCCTGTTGGTGGTTGTGGTGTGGGTCCTGTTGGTGGTTTTGGTGTGGGTCCTGTAGATCCTGTTGGTGGTTGTGGTGTAGATCCTGTTGGTGGTTGTGGTGTGGGTCCTGTTGGTGGTTGTGGTGTGGGCCCTGTAGATCCTGTTGGTGGTTGTGGTGTGGGTCCTGTAGATCCTGTTGGTGGTTGTGGTGTTGGTCCTGTAGTTCCTGTTGGTGGTTGTGGTGTAGGTCCTGTAGATCCTGTTGGTGGTTGTGGTGTAGGTCCTGTAGATCCTGTTGGTGGTTGTGGTGTGGGCCCTGTTGGTGGTTGTGGTGTGGGTCCTGTAGTTCCTGTTGGTGGTTGTGGTGTGGGTCCTGTTGGTGGTTTTGGTGTGGGTCCTGTAGATTCTGTTGGTGGTTGTGGTGTAGATCCTGTTGGTGGTTGTGGTGTGGGTCCTGTTGGTGGTTGTGGTGTAGGTCCTGTAGATCCTGTTGGTGGTTGTGTATGTCCTGTAGATCCCGTTGGTGGTTGTGGTGTGGGTCCTGTTGGTGGTTGTGGTGTAGATCCTGTTGGTGGTTGTGGTGTAGGTCCTGTAGATCCTGTTGGTGGTTGTGTAGGTCCTGTAGATCCCGTTGGTGGTTGTGGTGTGGGTCCTGTTGGTGGTTGTGGTGTGGGGCCTGTAGTTCCTGTTGGTGGTTGTGGTGTGGGGCCTGTAGATCCTGTTGGTGGTTGTGGTGTGGGTCCCGTTGGTGGTTGTGGTGTAGGTCCTGTAGATCCTGTTGGTGGTTGTGGTGTAGATCCTGTTGGTGGTTGTGGTGTGGGTCCTGTTGGTGGTTGTGGTGTGGGTCCTGTAGATCCTGTTGGTGGTTGTGGTGTGGGTCCTGTTGGTGGTTGTGGTGTAGGTCCTGTAGATCCTGTTGGTGGTTGTGGTGTGGGTCCTGTTGGTGGTTGTGGTGTGGGCCCTGTAGTTCCTGTTGGTGGTTGTGGTGTGGGGCCTGTAGATCCTGTTGGTGGTTGTGGTGTAGATCCTGTTGGTGGTTGTGGTGTGGGTCCTGTTGGTGGTTGTGGTGTGGGTCCTGTAGATCCTGTTGGTGGCTGTGGTGTAGGTCCTGTAGATCCTGTTGGTGGTTGTGGTGTGGGTCCTGTTGGTGGTTGTGGTGTAGGTCCTGTAGATCCTGTTGGTGGTTGTGGTGTAGATCCTGTTGGTGGTTGTGGTGTGGGTCCTGTTGGTGGTTGTGGTGTCGGTCCTGTAGATCCTGTTGGTGGTTGTGGTGTAGATCCTGTAGATCCTGTTGGTGGTTGTGGTGTGGGTCCTGTTGGTGGTTGTGGTGTAGGTCCTGTAGATCCTGTTGGTGGTTGTGGTGTAGATCCTGTTGGTGGTTGTGGTGTGGGTCCTGTTGGTGGTTGTGGTGTGGGCCCTGTAGTTCCTGTTGGTGGTTGTGGTGTGGGTCCTGTAGTTCCTGTTGGTGGTTGTGGTGTGGGTCCTGTAGATCCTGTTGGTGGTTGTGGTGTGGGCCCTGTTGGTGGTTTTGGTGTGGGTCCTGTAGTTCCTGTTGGTGGTTGTGGTGTGGGGCCTGTAGATCCTGTTGGTGGTTGTGGTGTGGGTCCTGTAGTTCCTGTTGGTGGTTGTGGTGTGGGTCCTGTAGATCCTGTTGGTGGTTGTGGTGTGGGTCCTGTAGATCCTGTTGTTTGTTGTGGTGTGGGTCCTGTAGATCCTGTTGGTGGTTGTGGTGTGGGCCCTGTTGGTGGTTTTGGTGTGGGTCCTGTAGATCCTGTTGGTGGTTGTGGTGTGGGTCCTGTAGATCCTGTTGGTGGTTGTGGTGTGGGTCCTGTAGATCCTGTTGGTGGTTGTGGTGTGGGCCCTGTTGGTGGTTGTGGTGTGTGTCCTGTAGTTCCTGTTGGTGGTTGTGGTGTGGGTCCTGTTGGTGGTTTTGGTGTGGGTCCTGTAGATCCTGTTGGTGGTTGTGGTGTAGATCCTGTTGGTGGTTGTGGTGTAGATCCTGTTGGTGGTTGTGGTGTGGGTCCTGTTGGTGGTTGTGGTGTGGGTCCTGTAGATCCTGTTGGTGGTTGTGGTGTGGGTCCTGTTGGTGGTTGTGGTGTAGGTCCTGTAGATCCTGTTGGTGGTTGTGGTGTGGGTCCTGTTGGTGGTTGTGGTGTGGGCCCTGTAGTTCCTGTTGGTGGTTGTGGTGTGGGGCCTGTAGATCCTGTTGGTGGTTGTGGTGTAGATCCTGTTGGTGGTTGTGGTGTGGGTCCTGTTGGTGGTTGTGGTGTGGGTCCTGTAGATCCTGTTGGTGGCTGTGGTGTAGGTCCTGTAGATCCTGTTGGTGGTTGTGGTGTGGGTCCTGTTGGTGGTTGTGGTGTAGGTCCTGTAGATCCTGTTGGTGGTTGTGGTGTAGATCCTGTTGGTGGTTGTGGTGTGGGTCCTGTTGGTGGTTGTGGTGTCGGTCCTGTAGATCCTGTTGGTGGTTGTGGTGTAGGTCCTGTAGATCCTGTTGGTGGTTGTGGTGTGGGTCCTGTTGGTGGTTGTGGTGTAGGTCCTGTAGATCCTGTTGGTGGTTGTGGTGTAGATCCTGTTGGTGGTTGTGGTGTGGGTCCTGTTGGTGGTTGTGGTGTGGGCCCTGTAGTTCCTGTTGGTGGTTGTGGTGTGGGTCCTGTAGTTCCTGTTGGTGGTTGTGGTGTGGGTCCTGTAGATCCTGTTGGTGGTTGTGGTGTGGGCCCTGTTGGTGGTTTTGGTGTGGGTCCTGTAGTTCCTGTTGGTGGTTGTGGTGTGGGGCCTGTAGATCCTGTTGGTGGTTGTGGTGTGGGTCCTGTAGTTCCTGTTGGTGGTTGTGGTGTGGGTCCTGTAGATCCTGTTGGTGGTTGTGGTGTGGGTCCTGTAGATCCTGTTGTTTGTTGTGGTGTGGGTCCTGTAGATCCTGTTGGTGGTTGTGGTGTGGGCCCTGTTGGTGGTTTTGGTGTGGGTCCTGTAGATCCTGTTGGTGGTTGTGGTGTGGGTCCTGTAGATCCTGTTGGTGGTTGTGGTGTGGGCCCTGTTGGTGGTTGTGGTGTGGGTCCTGTAGTTCCTGTTGGTGGTTGTGGTGTGGGTCCTGTTGGTGGTTTTGGTGTGGGTCCTGTAGATCCTGTTGGTGGTTGTGGTGTAGATCCTGTTGGTGGTTGTGGTGTAGATCCTGTTGGTGGTTGTGGTGTGGGTCCTGTTGGTGGTTGTGGTGTGGGCCCTGTAGATCCTGTTGGTGGTTGTGGTGTGGGTCCTGTAGATCCTGTTGGTGGTTGTGGTGTTGGTCCTGTAGTTCCTGTTGGTGGTTGTGGTGTAGGTCCTGTAGATCCTGTTGGTGGTTGTGGTGTAGGTCCTGTAGATCCTGTTGGTGGTTTTTGTGTGGGTCCTGTTGGTGGTTGTGGTGTGGGTCCTGTTGGTGGTTGTGGTGTGGGCCCTGTAGTTCCTGTTGGTGGTTGTGGTGTGGGTCCTGTAGTTCCTGTTGGTGGTTGTGGTGTGGGCCCTGTAGTTCCTGTTGGTGGTTGTGGTGTGGGCCCTGTAGTTCCTGTTGGTGGTTGTGGTGTGGGGCCTGTAGATCCTGTTGGTGGTTGTGGTGTAGATCCTGTTGGTGGTTGTGGTGTGGGTCCTGTTGGTGGTTGTGGTGTAGGTCCTGTAGATCCTGTTGGTGGTTGTGTATGTCCTGTAGATCCCGTTGGTGGTTGTGGTGTGGGTCCTGTTGGTGGTTGTGGTGTAGATCCTGTTGGTGGTTGTGGTGTAGGTCCTGTAGATCCTGTTGGTGGTTGTGTAGGTCCTGTAGATCCCGTTGGTGGTTGTGGTGTGGGTCCTGTTGGTGGTTGTGGTGTGGGCCCTGTAGTTCCTGTCGTTGGTTGTGGAGTTGACCCTGTAGATCCTGTTGGTGGTTGTGGTGTAGGCCCTGTAGATCCTGTTGGTGGCTGTGGTGTGGGTCCTGTTGGTGGTTGTGGTGTGGATCCTGTTGGTGGTTGTGGTGTGGGCCCTGTAGATCCTGTTGGTGGTTGTGGTGTGGGCCCTGTTGGCACTGTTGTTGGTTGTGTTGGAACAATAGATTTGATAAAAGTTATCAAAAGTTATTGTATTGACAACTATATCAAGTCTTCTCTGAATATCCATGTACTGTAGTCTTTGTCTACTGTACATCTTTCCTTTTTCCAGTCAGTATATAAATTGATTTGTTTTCTTGATTCGTCATTTACAGTGTAAGTACTATTAGAGAAACAGCGTCGAAAAAGTGTTCGATATAATGATGATGATGATAAGGAAGGTGGGTTTTTTTTCCTTGTCATCGTTATCATCATCATCATAATCACCATCATCATCAACATCCTCATTATCATCATTATCTATATCATTTGCTGGATCTTTGGACTGAAATACTTTGTTGTCAGTTCGTTCCAAATTAGGCCATTCTGAATTTGCACCGTCCAGAGGTTGAATCACGCACCACGTGAAGTTTTTGTCAGAACATCAGAAAATAGTCACTCCCATGAAGCTCGACGTGATAATCATCTCCACTCAAGGATAAAGCAGCTTCAAGCACGATAGTGTACCATTGGCAGAATGAAGATTGTCGAGACTTTCATCATTTAAGCTGCACAAGCTGAGAGGATGTCTGTACATAGGAAATCTCTTGGTGACAAGTGGTTGTTTCCCTAAAACCTTAAAATACACCATCAGTAAAAGCGGTTGAGGCACTGATCTATGAGAGAAACCAGATCTTGTTGAAAGACTGAGAAACATGAAGGAATATAATCTGCAGACGCTGACTGCTTTGTTCGTTGTGATATTGGCAGCTTTTGCTAGCAACACAAGATCTACTGCTACTATGGTTTAAATCATCACAACCGTCACCACCACCACCGCCACAACTACTACCATCAATAACTACTCTAATGACTGCACATTTAGCTGCTGCTTTGTGACTAACAGGGGGCATAAGGAAATGAATAGCCCTCCCCAAATATACAACCTTTGTTATAGTCAAAGTGACCTTTGAGGCAGAGGTTGTACTGGCATGCTGCTGCCTGTCACTTCATGAGGTCTGTGTAGAATGGTGTTTTTCTTCACACCATGCCTGTTGAGGTTGTCTGGATTCAGATTTTTATTACCTTATTCATTACTCTGTAACTGTTGATAAAACAGCATTGCTAGAAAAGGATAATTCGTTCTTCCATCATTTTTTTAATGTCGTGGGGAGCATGTTTCTGAACCTAAAAAAATGGAAGATTTTTTCTTCCATCATTTTTGTTTGTCTTGGGGAGCATCTTTCTGAACCAGTTCATTTCATAACTGCCTCCATAAGCCAAAATGCTGAAGTGGAAACTATGAATAATCTAAGTGAAAAGTAGAGTTATGCTTAGTTATAATGTGGAATACTGAGTACATGTATTTGGGCATTATTTTTGCCTGTTAAGAAAACAAACGTGTAGAAAACACTTCAATGTGTACCAAAGTGAGTGAGTTTGTGAAGAACTACAACAACAATAACCGCCCACTTGCCACTTACACTAGAAATACCTACCGTATACACATGCTGTCACTTCTTCCACTTCAAATGAAACAGGTAAGGTATTGTTCTTTGGTGTTATTTTGATGTCAATTTTCTCCAATGGTTCTGCAGCTGTGGGTAGAGGAGGACTACTGAAGATTTTGCCAGGGTTGTCTTCAGTCTGCAGAAAGAACACAGTCTCATATTAATTTTTTTATCCTGACACAACAGCTGTGTGTATGGAATACAAACAAATCTGTTATCCCTCAAACCAATTCAACAACACAGCTTGATTTGATCAGTGAATAATATATGTCATCTAATTGAAACGGTGTTAAACTTTTCTTGTAAAACATGAAATTGGATGCATCCATCCAATGACTCACTATGTAACCAAAAGGCACACTCCAAAATTCAAAGTGTGGACAAACATTGTACAACCCATGAACTCGGCACAACGCTGGCCACAAAAGTGTTTCATGCCACTACCTCAAATTCTGCACAAATCAGAATAAAATGTGGAAGCAATAGATACGAAGAAATATGAAACTGACGTCAACAGTGTGGGAACTTTCTTTACAACTGAAAAGAAGCAACCGTGTCACCCATGTAAACCTAAAAAGAATCTGTTGCATTACACTGAAGTCACAATGGCAGGTTTCTGATGCAACTTACAATCAATTCCTCTTCTTTACTTCTGTCACTGAAAACATATCTGACAACGATTGTGTGAACATTGCCAAGCTTTAGTTGTAGACTCATGAGATTGAATTCCTTTCCTCCTGCAGATATGACTGCTCCAGGCTCTCCACCAGGTGGGGCACTAAAGGTGTATCCTGACTGTTCAGTTTCACCTTCGGCTTCCACGTCAAAAGCTGCTAAATCTGATTTGTGTCCTTCCTTGCACTCTGAAAATGAAGTCATTAAATGATTTATCAAATAATACAGCAACATGTGTCACTCTCAAGAAAGGGAAGTAGAAAGAGAACAGGAAATCTAACGAAAAACGGAATGCCAAAAAGTGAGCCCATAAAATAAGAGAATATGATTTTTTTCTGGTGCACAGTAATATTTCTCTGTTTACCTTGTAAGTGCACTAAATATTGTCATATTTCTCATTCTCGACTGTGTACTTTTATACACGCAAAAAGGACACTGTTTAAAAGTGAGTATGACAAATCAGCTCACTTTACAATTGTTACAACTGAAAAAGCAGAGGTGTGATGCTCAATGAACTGAACGGCACATATGAACACACAAAAACAAAGTAATTGAAGAAATATTGAAGGAGATAGGTGTGTGGTGGTACCTGTAGGTCTGCTTGGAGTTCCAGTTGCAGCTTGTGTGGTTAGAACAGGACATTATCAGAAAATGAATCAAATGCATTCACATTTCCAGTTCACGAAGAAGGAGCAAAATTATGTTTTGGATTGTATAAGATCTGTGACTTGACTAGGAATAATCATTTTATTTAAGGCTGCATCACAATGATCAACAACTGCAATAGCAATGAAAGAGCTGCTACTGATACTGTCAATCACATAAAACCAGTTCATCCATCGCTATCACCACCACCACCACCACAACTACTACCACTCCTAACAACTCTAATGCCTGTCCATTTCTCCCTCCTTGCACTCTGGAGATGAAATGATGGAATGTTCTGGTGAATAACGCAATAACATCAATGTCAATTTCAAGAAAAAGAAGTAAATTTTAAACGGTAAAAAATCTAAGGAAATATGCAAAAACAGAAAAAACAATGATAAGCAGGTACACAATAGAAATATAAGAAACCTTCCATCTCTCGTGAAAAGAATACTTCTCTGTTTAACTGCTCCAATAACTACCAATACACATGCTTCTCTTTCTCGACTGGGTATGTTTATGGAGGAAAAGAATACATTGTCAGAAAATGAATCGAATGCACTCACATTTCCTGTTTTCGATTATGTTTTGTTCATGTCAAAGCTGTGAATGGAATAGAAATATTCTCTTTCTTTGAGACTGTCACAATCATTAAGAACAAATCTGGAAACAAATCTTACATTTTTATGAAAGTTTCAAAGCTCAGACAGTAGGCTTTTGGAAACACAGGATATCCAACTCTTCATAGAAAATGCACACACACACACAAACACACACACACACACACACATACCTGTTGGTGGTTGTGGTGTGGATCCTGTTGGTGGTTGTGGTGTGGGCACTGTAGATCCTGTTGGTGGTTGTGGTGTAGATCCTGTTGGTGGTTGTTGTGTGGGCCCTGTAGATCCTGTTGGTGGCTGTGGTGTGGGCCCTGTAGATCCTGTTGGTGGTTGTGGTGTGGGCCCTGTAGATCCTGTTGGTGGTTGTGGTGTGGATCCTGTTGGTGGTTGTGGTGTGGGGCCTGTGGATACTGTTGGTGGTTGTGGTGTGGGCCCTGCACAGACAATATTCAAGTAATGAATACGTTATCATCTCAAAAAGAGAAATCGTGGATTCGTTTTATGATAAAATGGCGACATTTGCAGTACCTCCACAAACCATTACAAACTCTGATCAGGCTGTCACATACGAGCAAGTGTAATTGTCTGTGCCGAATTTTTGACGACGACAATTCAGCGGAGTTCAGTTAAACCACAATTTAGTTTATCTGCGACAAACCAGCGGTTACATATGAACACCAAATTGTCACTGTTTGTTTTGCTGTGTACTGATGAGTTTGAAGACCAAAGGAAATAGGGAAAGAATGAGAAAGAAACTAATGAAGCGGGAAAGGGAAAAAAGAGCAATCAAATAAGAAATTCAGGAAGGAAGATCAGAAAGAAACAACATCAAAAAATGAACGGAATTTAAGCAACAACAAAAAAGTAAGAGAAAGAAAAGTATAAAAACAAAATGAAGAGAAGGAAATGAATGAAATAATGACAGAAAGAAAGAGAAAAAGAAAGTGAGAAAGATAATGCATTGAGCACTAATGAACAACAGACGAAGTGTACTGTTGTGTGCATGGAATGTATGTATATCCGTGTGATTTAAAATTTACGAATGTGTGTGTGTGTGTGTGTGTGTGTGTGTGTGTGTGTCCGTCTTTGTGTCGGCGACAAGTTGGCGTTTTAACGATTATTCATCACATACTTAGTAATCGAATCGTATGCATTCACATTTCCTGTTCTCGATGACCTAGTGTATTTATCTTTAAAATCATATAAGAACTGAGAGTTGACTATGGATATTAATTTTCTTTGAGATTGTGTCACAATGCTCAACAACTGAATAACAATGAAAGTGCTCTTATTGATTCTGTCAATCATCACAACTATTTCAACCACCACCACCACAACTACTACCACTCCTAACAACACTAATGCCTGTCCATTTCTCTGCTACTTTGTGACTAGCAGGAAGCTAAGGAAATGACTAATCCTCCTCAAATATACAATCTTTGGTACAAAGTGACCTTTGAAGCAGTGGCTGTACTGTCATGCTGATGACTGTCACTTCATGAGGTATGTGCAGAATGGTATTTGTTTCCACCGTGCCTATTGTCGTTCGTTGTTCTAGAATCGAGTGTTCGTCGTTTGGTACACTATTCGGTAATAGTTGATGAAACAGCATTCCACATCAAATAGATTCTTTCTTCTCTTTTTATCTTTGTTTTTGTTTCTGGGGTACATCTTTCTGAATCATTTCATTTGAATTATTGCAATCCATGGTTAAGAGTAGATGGGAAATAATCATCTAGGTCAAAAGAAGAGTGATTTATATGCATTGGGGGAATTATGTTTTTCTTGTTAAAAAAGAAACGTGAAAAAACACCTACACAAAGTGACTGAGACTGTAAAGCACTACAACCCACCCCTCCCCCCCTCTCAAAACAAACAAACAAACAAAACAAAAACAAAAAAAAACGTTAGCATTATGAACTGCACTGAAGGAAATAACAACGACAAATCAGTGGTCACTAAGTAAACAATGAAGGGTCGTTTCAAGGCTGTCTTGTCGCACACACACACGCGCACACACAGACACACACACACACACATCAATTTGCAATCACAGCATACAGATACATTTCATGCACACACATGCCTGTTGTTCACAAAGTTGCATATTGTTCTTATAGTCAGCCTTTTGGCATTCAGAAACGTAGCCAAGACATCACACCTGTAGATCCTGTTGGTGGTTGTGGTGTGGATCCTGTAGATCCTGTTGGTGGTTGTGGTGTGGGCCCTGTAGATAATGTTGGTGGTTGTGGTGTGGGCCCTGTAGATCCTGTTGGTGGTTGTGGTGTGGGTCCTGTTGGTGGTTGTGGTGTAGGTCCTGTAGATCCTGTTGGTGGTTGTGGTGTAGATCCTGTTGGTGGTTGTGGTGTGGGTCCTGTAGATCCTGTTGGTGGTTGTGGTGTAGGTCCTGTAGATCCTGTTGGTGGTTGTGGTGTGGGTCCTGTTGGTGGTTGTGGTGTGGGTCCTGTTGGTGGTTGTGGTGTCGGTCCTGTAGATCCTGTTGGTGGTTGTGGTGTAGGTCCTGTAGATCCTGTTGGTGGTTGTGGTGTGGGTCCTGTTGGTGGTTGTGGTGTAGGTCCTGTAGATCCTGTTGGTGGTTGTGGTGTAGATCCTGTTGGTGGTTGTGGTGTGGGTCCTGTTGGTGGTTGTGGTGTGGGCCCTGTAGTTCCTGTTGGTGGTTGTGGTGTGGGTCCTGTAGTTCCTGTTGGTGGTTGTGGTGTGGGTCCTGTAGATCCTGTTGGTGGTTGTGGTGTGGGCCCTGTTGGTGGTTTTGGTGTGGGTCCTGTAGTTCCTGTTGGTGGTTGTGGTGTGGGGCCTGTAGATCCTGTTGGTGGTTGTGGTGTGGGTCCTGTAGTTCCTGTTGGTGGTTGTGGTGTGGGTCCTGTAGATCCTGTTGGTGGTTGTGGTGTGGGTCCTGTAGATCCTGTTGTTTGTTGTGGTGTGGGTCCTGTAGATCCTGTTGGTGGTTGTGGTGTGGGCCCTGTTGGTGGTTTTGGTGTGGGTCCTGTAGATCCTGTTGGTGGTTGTGGTGTGGGTCCTGTAGATCCTGTTGGTGGTTGTGGTGTGGGTCCTGTAGATCCTGTTGGTGGTTGTGGTGTGGGCCCTGTTGGTGGTTGTGGTGTGGGTCCTGTAGTTCCTGTTGGTGGTTGTGGTGTGGGTCCTGTTGGTGGTTTTGGTGTGGGTCCTGTAGATCCTGTTGGTGGTTGTGGTGTAGATCCTGTTGGTGGTTGTGGTGTAGATCCTGTTGGTGGTTGTGGTGTGGGTCCTGTTGGTGGTTGTGGTGTGGGCCCTGTAGATCCTGTTGGTGGTTGTGGTGTGGGTCCTGTAGATCCTGTTGGTGGTTGTGGTGTTGGTCCTGTAGTTCCTGTTGGTGGTTGTGGTGTAGGTCCTGTAGATCCTGTTGGTGGTTGTGGTGTAGGTCCTGTAGATCCTGTTGGTGGTTTTTGTGTGGGTCCTGTTGGTGGTTGTGGTGTGGGTCCTGTTGGTGGTTGTGGTGTGGGCCCTGTAGTTCCTGTTGGTGGTTGTGGTGTGGGTCCTGTAGTTCCTGTTGGTGGTTGTGGTGTGGGCCCTGTAGTTCCTGTTGGTGGTTGTGGTGTGGGCCCTGTAGTTCCTGTTGGTGGTTGTGGTGTGGGGCCTGTAGATCCTGTTGGTGGTTGTGGTGTAGATCCTGTTGGTGGTTGTGGTGTGGGTCCTGTTGGTGGTTGTGGTGTGGGGCCTGTAGATCCTGTTGGTGGTTGTGGTGTAGGTCCTGTAGATCCTGTTGGTGGTTGTGGTGTGGGTCCTGTTGGTGGTTGTGGTGTAGGGCCTGTAGATCCTGTTGGTGGTTGTGGTGTAGATCCTGTTGGTGGTTGTGGTGTGGGTCCTGTTGGTGGTTGTGGTGTGGGCCCTGTAGATCCTGTTGGTGGTTGTGGTGTGGGTCCTGTTGGTGGTTGTGGTGTAGGTCCTGTTGATCCTGTTGGTGGTTGTGGTGTGGGTCCTGTAGATCCTGTTGGTGGTTGTGGTGTGGGTCCTGTAGTTCCTGTTGGTGGTTGTGGTGTGGGTCCTGTAGATCCTGTTGGTGGTTGTGGTGTGGGTCCTGTAGATCCTGTTGGTGGTTGTGGTGTGGGTCCTGTAGATCCTGTTGGTGGTTGTGGTGTGAGTCCTGTAGATCCTGTTGGTGGTTGTGGTGTGGGCCCTGTTGGTGGTTTTGGTGTGGGTCCTGTAGATCCTGTTGGTGGTTGTGGTGTGGGTCCTGTAGTTCCTGTTGGTGGTTGTGGTGTGGGTCCTGTAGATCCTGTTGGTGGTTGTGGTGTGGGCCCTGTTGGTGGTTGTGGTGTGGGTCCTGTAGTTCCTGTTGGTGGTTGTGGTGTGGGGCCTGTAGATCCTGTTGGTGGTTGTGGTGTGGGTCCTGTAGTTCCTGTTGGTGGTTGTGGTGTGGGTCCTGTAGATCCTGTTGGTGGTTGTGGTGTGGGTCCTGTAGATCCTGTTGTTTGTTGTGGTGTGGGTCCTGTAGATCCTGTTGGTGGTTGTGGTGTGGGCCCTGTTGGTGGTTTTGGTGTGGGTCCTGTAGATCCTGTTGGTGGTTGTGGTGTGGGTCCTGTAGATCCTGTTGGTGGTTGTGGTGTGGGTCCTGTAGATCCTGTTGGTGGTTGTGGTGTGGGCCCTGTTGGTGGTTGTGGTGTGGGTCCTGTAGTTCCTGTTGGTGGTTGTGGTGTGGGTCCTGTTGGTGGTTTTGGTGTGGGTCCTGTAGATCCTGTTGGTGGTTGTGGTGTAGATCCTGTTGGTGGTTGTGGTGTAGATCCTGTTGGTGGTTGTGGTGTGGGTCCTGTTGGTGGTTGTGGTGTGGGCCCTGTAGATCCTGTTGGTGGTTGTGGTGTGGGTCCTGTAGATCCTGTTGATGGTTGTGGTGTTGGTCCTGTAGTTCCTGTTGGTGGTTGTGGTGTAGGTCCTGTAGATCCTGTTGGTGGTTGTGGTGTAGGTCCTGTAGATCCTGTTGGTGGTTTTTGTGTGGGTCCTGTTGGTGGTTGTGGTGTGGGTCCTGTTGGTGGTTGTGGTGTGGGCCCTGTAGTTCCTGTTGGTGGTTGTGGTGTGGGTCCTGTAGTTCCTGTTGGTGGTTGTGGTGTGGGCCCTGTAGTTCCTGTTGGTGGTTGTGGTGTGGGCCCTGTAGTTCCTGTTGGTGGTTGTGGTGTGGGGCCTGTAGATCCTGTTGGTGGTTGTGGTGTAGATCCTGTTGGTGGTTGTGGTGTGGGTCCTGTTGGTGGTTGTGGTGTGGGGCCTGTAGATCCTGTTGGTGGTTGTGGTGTAGGTCCTGTAGATCCTGTTGGTGGTTGTGGTGTGGGTCCTGTTGGTGGTTGTGGTGTAGGGCCTGTAGATCCTGTTGGTGGTTGTGGTGTAGATCCTGTTGGTGGTTGTGGTGTGGGTCCTGTTGGTGGTTGTGGTGTGGGCCCTGTAGATCCTGTTGGTGGTTGTGGTGTGGGTCCTGTTGGTGGTTGTGGTGTAGGTCCTGTTGATCCTGTTGGTGGTTGTGGTGTGGGTCCTGTAGATCCTGTTGGTGGTTGTGGTGTGGGTCCTGTAGTTCCTGTTGGTGGTTGTGGTGTGGGTCCTGTAGATCCTGTTGGTGGTTGTGGTGTGGGTCCTGTAGATCCTGTTGGTGGTTGTGGTGTGAGTCCTGTAGATCCTGTTGGTGGTTGTGGTGTGGGCCCTGTTGGTGGTTTTGGTGTGGGTCCTGTAGATCCTGTTGGTGGTTGTGGTGTGGGTCCTGTAGTTCCTGTTGGTGGTTGTGGTGTGGGTCCTGTAGATCCTGTTGGTGGTTGTGGTGTGGGCCCTGTTGGTGGTTGTGGTGTGGGTCCTGTAGATCCTGTTGGTGGTTTTGGTGTAGATCCTGTTGGTGGTTTTGGTGTGGGTCCTGTTGGTGGTTGTGGTGTGGGCCCTGTAGATCCTGTTGGTGGTTGTGGTGTGGGCCCTGTTGGTGGTTGTGGTGTGGGTCCTGTAGATCCTGTTGGTGGTTGTGGTGTGGGTCCTGTTGGTGGTTGTGGTGTAGGTCCTGTAGATCCTGTTGGTGGTTGTGGTGTGGGTCCTGTAGATCCTGTTGGTGGTTGTGGTGTGGGTCCTGTAGTTCCTGTTGGTGGTTGTGGTGTGGGCCCTGTAGATCCTGTTGGTGGTTGTGGTGTGGGTCCTGTTGGTGGTTGTGGTGTATGTCCTGTAGTTCCTGTTGGTGGTTGTGGTGTGGGCCCTGTAGATCCTGTTGGTGGTTGTGGTGTTGGTCCTGTTGGTGGTTGTGGTGTGGATCCTGTTGGTGGTTGTGGTGTGGGCCCTGTAGATCCTGTTGGTGGTTGTGGTGTGGGCCCTGTAGATCCTGTTGGTGGTTGTGGTGTGGGTCCTGTTGGTGGTTGTGGTGTATGTCCTGTAGTTCCTGTTGGTGGTTGTGGTGTGGGCCTTGTAGATCCTGTTGGTGGTTGTGGTGTGGGCCCTGTAGATCCTGTTGGTGGTTGTGGTGTGGGCCCTGTAGATCCTGTTGGTGGTTGTGGTGTGGGCCCTGTAGATCCTGTTGGTGGTTGTGGTGTGGGCCCTGTTGGTGGTTGTGGTGTGGATCCTGTTGGTGGTTGTGGTGTGGGTCCTGTTGGTGGTTGTGGTGTGGATCCTGTTGGTGGTTGTGGTGTGGGCCCTGTAGATCCTGTTGGTGGTTGTGGTGTGGATCCTGTTGGTGGTTGTGGTGTGGGTCCTGTCGTTCCTGTTGGTGGTTGTGGTGTGGATCCTGTTGGTGGTTGTGGTGTAGATCCTGTTGGTGGTTGTGGTGTGGGTCCTGTAGATCCTGTTGGTGGTTGTGGTGTAGATCCTGTTGGTGGCTGTGGTGTGGGTCCTGTAGATCCTGTTGGTGGCTGTGGTGTGGGTCCTGTTGGTGGTTGTGGTGTGGGGCCTGTAGATACTGTTGGTGGGTGCGGTGTGGGCCCTGTAGATACAATATTTTTAAAAATGTATTCGTTATTATCTCAAAAAGATAAATTGTTGGTTCGTTTGCTGAGAAACTGGCGACATTTGCAGTACGGTTGGCCATAACAAAATGTGATTATGCTGCCAGATACGAACAAGTGTGACTGTTGATAGTAAACAGATGCCAAACATCGCAAAGGTCATTTAACACATACCGCGCTATGCTGAGTGATCTACACGCTTTATCCAGTAATGGAATCATGAGGAGAAAAAGAAAGAGATTAAGAAATCGTTAAAAAGTGTCCTATATCAAATATTGTTTAAAAAAAAAAAAAGAAAAAAAAAGAATATATATATATATATATATATATATAAATATAAGTTTGGGAGAAGAAAATAAAAAAAGACAAGAGAGGCAAGGCCTTCAAGACTCACTTGTGACACACATAAGAAAATAAATGAATCAATCCAATCGTTAAAATATTTTGTGTATTTGTTATGATAAAGTTTTGGGTTAAAAAAAGGCCTGAGCGCAGATTCGAACCCAGCATATTCGGGTGGGAAGAAACAGCCTTACTCGCTGCACTATTGCAGGCCCGTTTAATGACGTTCAAAAAATAACATTTATGCATGCTTTTTTTTCTTTTAAAGGGCAATAAATCCATTGTGGTATTCGAAGTGGTAAAGTCTGTGGTATAAGAGACGTGGCTATTGTCAGAATCACATTGCAACATTTAGCCGTTTTTTCTCTGGATCTAGATAGATGTTCAAGTTTAGTTACACCCGTCGGGAAAATACGACATGGTGGATTCAATTTCTCTTTTATGTTCATTCCAGTTGAGTATCCACTTTAAAAGATTCATATGCAGTAAACACGTCGATGATGTAGTCTGAGTCACTGTATGTGTTCTGTCCAGAATGTGTATTTCTTTCCATTTAATTGCAAACAAGAAAATCGAGGTCACGCCGTCTACTCACTAAGCATCGCCAACGCTACTGCAACTGGGATGCGGCTATATGGTGTTTTCGGAATCCCGGAAATGGCCTCAACGAAATAAACCGTTAATGATACGGAAAATCCGGCTTAATTCGGGAGACTTACAAATTCTTATTGGTATGACTGTTAAGATTTGTTTCCTGCGATTTGTAAGCCAAACTTGGTATTTACGGACAAAACATTTCCAGAGAAAATGGCAATGTTAAGGTTTACCACGGACACACAGACGGGTGCAATAGCCGAATGGTTAAAGCGCTGGACTTTCAATCTGAGGGTCCTGGGTTCGAATCTCGGTGCACCTGGTGGGTAAAGGGTGGAGATTTTTCCGATCTCCCAGGTCAACATATGTGCAGACCTGCTAGTGCCTGAACCCCCTTCGTGTGTATGCGCACGCAGAAGATCAAATACGCACGTTAAAGATCCTGTAATCCATGTCAGCGTTCGGTGGGTTATGGAAACAAGAATATACCCAGCATGCACACCCCCGAAAACGGAGTATGGCTGCCTACATGGCGGGGTAAATAAAAAACAAACAAACGGTCATACACGTAAAATGTTACATGTCTGTCTGAGTGTGTATATGTGTGCATCTGAAATCTGACTGAATGACACAGGAAACGAATGATGAGCGCCCAGTGCCAGCCGTCAGTCGGCTCTACCCAGGTAGGCAGCCTGTTGTGTAAATGACCCCGTGTTTGTAAAGCGCTTACAGCTTGGTCTCTGACTGAGGATAGGCGCTATATAAGTATCCACATCAATCAATCAATCAACATGCATACATACAGACAGACAGACAGACAGACACACACACACATACACACAGACAACCGAACACCGGGTTAAAACATAGACTCACTTTGTTTACACAAGTGAGTCAAAAAGGGCATGTAAGAGGGATTGAACACATGCATGTTCACTTCCAAAGCAAGCAGACTAATCGCCACTGCTGCTGCGCATCTGACATCATTTTACAGAATGTTGACGTTTTCTTCATGTGATAAATAGATGTGATTGTACTGGATTTAATAGCGCCCTTTACATCATGTTTTTTGTGTTTTATTATATCTCGATTATTCTTTTATTTCCGTGGTATCCCTTCACAGCACATCACAACACATGGTTGATTCTGTATCTGCACGAACCAGTCCACAACGGGCTGCCGAAGAAATGATTGCTTCAATTTTTTATTTTATCTTCATTCCAGGTAGATCAGTGTCCACTTTAGGATATTGACATGCAGTGAACACGTCGATGGTGTAGTTAGTTTCACTGTATGTGTTCTGTGTAGAATTTGTATTTCTTTCCTTTTAATTGTGAACACGTTGTCTTCTCACCAAACACAACCTACCTTCCAGCAAGTCAGTGGGAAGCGGTTTTTTTTTAGAATTTTCGGATTTTGGAACATACCTTAACGAAATAAAACTGTTACTGATACGGAAATACTGCTTAATTCGGGAGACTTACAACCTATTATTCGGATGAGACGATAAACCGAGGTCCCATGTGTAGCATGCACTTAGCGCACGTACAAGAACTCACGGCAGCAAAAGGGTTGTTCCTGGCAAAATTCTGTAGAAAAATCCACTTCAATAGGAGAAACAAATAAAACTGCATGCAGGAAAAAAAATACAAAAAAATGGGTGGCGCTGTTGTGTACGGACGCGCTCTCCCTGGGGAGATCAGCCCGAATTTCACACGGAGAAATAGGTTTTGATAAATAAAAAATTATATATATATATATATATATGCATATACAAATGTCATTGGTATGACTGTGAAGACTATTTTTCATACTAAGTTGAAGCAAAATTTGGAATTGGCAGACAAAGAATTTCCAGAGAAAATGGCAATGTAAAAGTTTACCACGGACACCCCCCCCCCCCCCGCTCCCCCCCCCCCCCCCCCACACACAGACAGAGGAGAGAGAGAAAAGCGAACACCAGGTTAAAACATAGACTCCCTTTGTTTACACAAGTGATTCAACAAAGGGAATTAAGCAGATTTAAAATAATCTAATAAAATGCAGAATACAATGCCCTTATTAGCAAGAAAAAAATGATTGAATAATCGCATATAAAACAAGAGAGGCAAGGCCTTCAAGACTCACTTGTGATACACTTTTTAAAAAAATCTAATCGATAAAATGTGTTCTGTTATTATAAAGCTTCGGGTTAAAAAAAAAAAAGAAAAAAAAGTCCTAACCAGATTCGAACACCACGTATTTGGGTGAGAAGAAACTGTCTTACCCATTACATTATCATGGCTCCTTAACTGACGTTCTAAAATTTAATATTTGAACATTTTTTAAAGGGCGATAAATCAATTGCGGTATTCTCAGTGAAAATGCTGTTTAAATCATATTATTCTGGTGTATCTTGGGCATTCAAAAAATCTTTAAGGGCAATAAAAAATTCTTTTTAAATTTCGCGGTAAAGGAGACGTGGCTATCCCCGCAATCACACTGCAACATTTAGCAGTTTTCTCTAGATCTAGATAGATGTACAAGTTTAGTTACACCCGCCGGGAATGTAGTACGACACGATCAATTCGATTTCTCTTTTATGTTCATTCTAGTTTTATAGTTTTAAAGTTGATATGAAAATTTAGTATTTTGTTAAACTAATAACATGTAGAACCAAGTACAAGTACTTCTAAACGGCGTAAGAAATGAAAAGGACTTCATTTTGAGAAAAGTCAAGACTGGAATTTTTTTCGTTTCATCGTGATCAGTTCGAGGGTATTAACTCGGATGGTTTACAATTTTTAACTGTGAATTCCGACTGATTCTGTGGATATTTTTATGGCAGTTTGGGGCATAATCCAGTAAGTGATGAGGCGTTCACAAATTTTTCTCTGAATAAATATTTAACAGTCTCCTTCTCCAACTTTCCATCACATATTATCGTGTATTGTCCATTGAATATAGGACTGAACGGGCAGGTAAAAAACTTGAAACAAAATGGCGCAGTTCGCGTTCGCGAAGAATATGAGCACGTGCTTTGAATGTGTATAAATTGTGTATGCAATTGATTTTTGCCCATGACCTTCAGGGCTCAGCCAATAGATCTGTAAAGTGCACTCGTCGTATTGATTTTAGTATTTTCCGAAAAAGAGTATAATTTCAAAGTGTAATGTTTAAGATGAGAAAGATCAGTTTAAAGCAAATTCAGACCCCTAGCATTAATTACAGATTAATTTCCCTTTTTTACTATCTGCACCAAAACGTTTGCAAAATAAATATAACTTTCATGCTTAGCAAAAGAAGTTCCTGTTTGAACAAAAAATGATAATAATGACTGCTCTAGTTGTTGTGTCAGAATATCAGATCAAAGTGCCAAGTTTAGAGAATACAAAAAATATAAACATAACAGTAAATGCAGTTTGCTTATAATTTGGCTGTTTTTTTATTTTTCATTTTTTTGTGCCCATCCCGGAAGTGCAATATTGTTTTAAACAAGATGACTGGAAAGAGCTGAATTTTTCCTATTTTTATGCCTAATTTGGTGTCAACTGACAAAGTATTTGCAGAGAAAATGTCAATGTTAAAGCTAACCACGGACACACAGACACACACAGACAACCGAACACCAGGTTAAAACATAGACTCACTTTGTTTACACAAGTGAGTCAAAAAGACAACAATTCATGTGCGCACAGATAAATGGAAGAAAATATCAGTAATAAAATGCAATAAGTAATAAACAGAAAAACAAAACAAAAAAAAAACAAGAGAGGCAAAGCCTTCGAGACTCATTTGTGATACACTTTAAAAAAAATCCAAGCTTTTTATGTATTGAGTATAATGCATTTACTGTTATATTTATATTTTTTATGTTCTCTAAACTTGGCATTTTCATCTGATATTCGACCCAACAAAAGATCTGTCATTATTTTCATTTTTTGTTCAAACAGGAACTTCTTTTGCTAAGCATGGAAGTTTTGTTTATTGCAAACGTTTTGGTGCAGACAGTAAAACAAGGGAAATTACTCTGCTGGGGGACTTAGTTTGCTTTAAACTGATCTTTCTCATCTTAAACATTACATTTTGAAATTATACTCAATAAATAAAAAGCTTGGATGTTTTTTGAAAAGTGCATCACAAGTGAATCTTGAAGGCCTTGCCTCTCTTGTTTCAAAATGTAATGTTTAAGATGAGAAAGATCAGTTTAAAGCAAATTAACTCCCCTAGCATTACAGAGTAATTTCCCTTTTTTACTATCTGCACCAAAACGTTTGCAAAATAAATAAAAATTCCATGCTTAGCAAAAGAAGTTCCTGTTTGAACAAAAAAATGATAATAATGACTGCGCTAGCTGTTGGGTCAGAATATCAGATCAAAGTGCCAAGTTTAGAGAATACAAAAAATATAAATATAACAGTAAATGCAGTTTGCATATAATTAGGCTCAATTCTTTATTTTTTTTGTGCCCATCCAAGATGCGCAATATTGTTTTAAACAAGACGACTGGAAAGAACTGAATTTTTCCTATTTTTATGCCAAATTTGGTGTCAACTGACAAAGTAGTTAAAGAGAAAATGTCAATGTTAAAGTTTACCACGGACACACAGACACACACACAGACAACCGAACACCGGGTTAAAACATAGACTCACTTTGTTTACACAAGTGAGTGAAAAACCACCAGGTTTAATCACCATACATATCCATGAAATCAAATATACATCTCAGTAAATGGTAATGAAATAAAGCACATTGTACTTAGATCTGCGGGAACACAGATGTGCACCCCCTGTGCTTATTTAGCATGTAAATATGCAGAGACCCTTCCTCCACACACTCCCCACACCAAGCAAAACAACACAGTTATGAACCGCAGCGAGGGAAATAACGACAAATCAGTCAACAAACTGGTAAACGAAAAATTGACAAACACACACACACACACACACGCGCGCGCGAGTACACAAACAATGAATTCGTAATCACACGGACACACATACATTCCATGCACACACCAATACATTTCGTCTGTTCTTCATTTGTGCTCCATGAACTTTTGGCATTGGTTGGATACTATTGTAACAGTCGAGCATTTTGGCATTCAAAAACGTCGCCAAGACATCCCACCTGTAGTTCCTGTTGGTGGTTGTGGTGTGGATCCTGTTGGTGGTTGTGGTGTGGGTCCTGTTGGTGGTTGTGGTGTGGGTCCTGTAGATCCTGTTGGAGGATGTGGTGTAGATCCTGTTGGTGGTTCTGGTGTGGGCCCTGTAGTTCCTGTTGGTGGTTGTGGTGTGGGTCCTGTTGGTGGTTGTGGTGTGGGCCCTGTAGATCCTGTTGGTGGTTGTGGTGTGGGTCCTGTAGATCCTGTTGGTGGTTGTGGTGTGGATCCTGTTGGTGGTTGTGGTGTGGGTCCTGTAGATCCTGTTGGTGGTTGTGGTGTGGGCCCTGTAGATCCTGTTGGTGGTTGTGGTGTGGGCCCTGTAGATCCTGTTGGTGGTTGTGGTGTGGGTCCTGTAGTTCCTGTTGGTGGTTGTGGTGTGGGCCCAGTAGATCCTGTTGGTGGTTGTGGTGTAGGTCCTGTAGATCCTGTTGGTGGTTGTGGTGTGGGCCCTGTAGATCCTGTTGGTGGTTGTGGTGTAGATCCTGATGGTGGTTGTGGTGTGGGCCCTGTAGATCCTGTAGGTGGTTGTGGTGTGGATCCTGTTGGTGGTTGTGGTGTGGGCCCTGTAGACCCTGTTGGTGGTTGTGGTGTGGATCCTGTTGGTGGTTGTGGTGTGGGACCTGTAGATCCTGTAGGTGGTTGTGGTGTGGATCCTGTTGGTGGTTGTGGTGTGGGACCTGTAGATCCTGTTGGTGGTTGTGGTGTGGATCCTGTTGGTGGTTGTGGTGTGGGACCTGTAGATCCTGTTGGTGGTTGTAGTGTGGATCCTGTTGGTGGTTGTGGTGTGGATCCTGTTGGTGGTTGTGGTGTGGATCCTGTTGGTGGTTGTGGTGTGGGCCCTGTAGATCCTGTAGGTGGTTGTGGTGTGGATCCTGTTGGTGGTTGTGGTGTGGGTCCTGTAGACCCTGTTGGTGGTTGTGGTGTGGGCCCGGTAGTTCCTGTTGGTGGTTGTGGTGTGGGACCTGTAGATCCTGTTGGTGGTTGTGGTGTAGGTCCTGTAGATCCTGTTGGTGGTTGTGGTGTGGCGGTCCTGTTGGTGGTTGTGGTGTGGGACCTGTAGATCCTGTTGGTGGTTGTGGTGTAGGTCCTGTAGATCCTGTTGGTGGTTGTGGTGTGGGTCCTGTTGGTGGTTGTGGTGTGGGCCCTGTAGATCCTGTTGGTGGTTGTGGTGTGGGACCTGTAGATCCTGTTGGTGGTTGTGGTGTAGGTCCTGTAGATCCTGTTGGTGGTTGTGGTGTGGGTCCTGTTGGTGGTTGTGGTGTGGGCCCTGTAGATCCTGTTGGTGGTTGTGGTGTGGGCCCTGTAGATCCTGTTGGTGGTTGTGGTGTAGGCCCTGTAGATCCTGTTGGTGGTTGTGGTGTGGGCCCTGTAGATCCTGTTGGTGGTTGTGGTGTGGGGCCTGTAGGCACTGTTGTTGTTGTGTTGGAACAAGAGATTTTAATAAAAGTTATTGTGTTCACAATTATTTCGTCTTCTCTGAATATCCATGTACTGTAGTCTTTGTCCACCATACTTCTTGTTCAAACATGAATGTTTTTCTGTTGTAGCCTGAGCCTGCTGTATATGACTGCGTGCAGGATCATTAGTGCGTGCGGGCGGGCGCGTGTGTTCGTGTTGGGCGCATAGGGGGAGCTGGTGGGTGGAAGTGATTTGGATGACTGGTTATGATGTGATTTTGGAGTCAATATATGAACTGAGTTGTTTTCTTGTTTCGTCATTTATAGTGTAAGCAGTGTTTAAGAAACAGCGTCGAATAAGTGTTCGATACGATGCTGCTGATGATGATAGTGGTGATTGTTTTCTTTTTTCTTCTTGTTTTTGTCGTCGTCATTACCATCATGATAATCACCATCATCATCATTATTATTACCTATGTCACTCTTCATTTGCTAGATCTTTGGACTGAAATGCTTTGTTTTTCAGTCAGTTCTAAATTGACCTTTCTTCTAAACAAGACAATTTATGCCCTCCTGAAACTGCATCGTTCAGAGGTTGAATCATGCACCACTTGAAGATTTTGTATTAGAAAATAATCACTCATGTGAAGATCGACATGAAATTTCCACTCAAAGACAAAGCAGATTCAAGCACGATAGTGCACCATGGCATAATGAAGATAGTCAAGTCTTTTGTCACGAACTTTTGTTGCACAAGCTGACTTTGAGAAGATGTCTGTAAATTGAAACCCCTGGTGACGAGTGGTCGCTTAACTAAAGCCTTAGGATATACCATCAGCAAAAGCGGCTGAGGCAGTATCTATGACAGAAACCAGATCGTATTGAAAGACTGAGAAAAAGGAAGGAAGATACAGACTGCAGATGCTGAATGCTTCGTTCGTTGTGATTTGGGCAGCTATTGCTTGAATGAGTTGTCAGATTAAGAGAGCTGCAAGGCACATAGCTGTTAATCAACAGATATAGGCCATACCACACCAGCATAAAAAGCTCCTTGTTCTGTGGGTTGTGCAAGATTCTAAAAAAATGTGTGGTTTGAATAGGAAACTGTCAGAAAACGAATTGAATGTATTCGCATTTCTAGTTCTTGATGAACTAGTATAATTTTGTTTTAGCAACATGAGTACTGTAACATATATTATGTAGCATAAGTGTTATAGTATTATGGAATATTAGGGTTATCACTTTATGCAACATCATGAGTGCTGTGACAATATGGAACACAACTGCTGTAACACTATGCAACATGAGTGATGTGACACTATGCATGCAAAATGAAAGTTATAATATTATGCAACATGAGGGCTGTAACACTATGCATGCAAAATGAGTGTTGAAAAATTAATCAACAAATGTGTTGTAACACTATGGAACATGAGTGCTGTAACAAAATGCAACATGAGTGCTGTAACATTATGCGTCATGAGTGTTATAACATGATGCAATGTTATTATTTCCTGAAGAACAAAGTATTGGTTTCACCATTAGAATGACCACTGGATCGTGTTTGAAGCTGAATTTTTTTTAAAATTACCACTACTAATTACTCTAATGACTGCACATTTAGCTGCTGTTTGTGACTAGAAGGGGGCATAAGGAAATAAATAACCCTCCCCAAATATAAAATCTTTGTCATAGTCAAAGTGACCTTTGAGGCAGACGTTGTACTGGCATGCTGCTGCCTGTCACTTCATGAGGTCTGTGTAGAATGGTGTTTTTCTTCACACCATGCCTGTTGAGGTTGTCTGGATTCAGATTTTTATTATTTTGTTCATTACTCTATAATTGTTGAAAAAAAGCATTGTTTAAAAAAAAAGAAGAAAAAAAAGATTTGTTCTTCCATCATTTTTGTAATATGTTGGGGTGCATCTTTCTGAACCAGTTCATTTCATAGCTGCCTCCATAAGGCAAAATGCTTAAGTGTAAACTATGAATAATCTAAGTGAAAAGTAGAGTTATGCTTAGTCATAGTGTGGAACACTAAGTATTTGGGCATTACTTTTGACAGTAATATTTCTCTGTTTACCTGGTAAGTCCATTACCTATAGTCATATTTCTCATTCTTGACTGTGTACTTTATAAACGCAAAAAAGCCAATGTCAAAAGTGATTGTGAGAAAAAAAAGAGCTCATTTTACAACTGTTACAACTGAACAAGCAGAGATGGGATTCTCAATGAAATGAACGGCAAATATGTACACACAAAAACAAAGTAAAAGGAACCTATGTGATGGCCTAGCGGTGACAGATGTTGGAAAAGGTGTGTAGTGGTACCTGGAGGTCCCGTTGGTACTTGTGAGGTAGGCCCTGTAGATCCTGTTGGTCCAGGTGATGTGGTGACCCCGGTAGATCCTGTTGGTACTTGGGTGGTGGGCGCTGGAGTTCCAGTTGCAGCTTGTGTGGTTAGAACAGGACATTATCAGAAAATGAATCGAATGCATTCACATTTCCAGTTCTAGATTAACTAGCGTATTCAAGTTTGAGATCATGTAAGAACTTTGAATAGACTAGGAATATCAATTTCCTTTGAGACTGTGTCACAAAGATCTAAACAGCAATAGCAAGATAAGAGCGGGTATTGATGCAGTTAATATCACGACCATTTGAACCACTACCATCACATCTACTACCACTATTAACTACTCCAACGCCTGTACTTTTCTCTGCTGTTTTGTGACTAGCAGGAAGCCTAAGGAAATGACTAATCCTCCTCAAATATACAATCTTTGGTACAAAGTGACCTTTGAAGCAGTGGCTGTACTGTCATGCTGATGACTGTCACTTCATGAGGTATGTGTAGAATGGTGTCTTTGTTTCCACCGTGCCTTTTGACGTTGTTCTAGTTTAAGTTTTCATCATTTTGTGCATTATTCTGCAATAGTTGTCGAAACAGCATCCAAATCAAACAGATTCATTCTCTCTTTTTTTTTCTTCGTATTTGTATGGGGCTGGATCCTTCTGAACCATTCCATTTGAATTTTTGACTCCATGCTTAAGAGCAGATGAGAAATAACAATCTAGTAAAAAGTAGAGTGGTTTATATGTACTGGGAGCATTATGGTTTTCTTGGCAAAAAAGAAAAAGAAAAAAAAAGAAACGAGTATAAAACACATATACGTGTGCCAAAGTGACTGAGATTGTAAAGTACTACAACGGTCCCACCACCCACGCCCCCTCCGCCCTGTATCCACTTACACTAAAAACACCTACCATGTATACAGCCTGTCAGTTGTGACACTTCAAACTCAACAGGTGAGTCAGTGTCATTTGGTGTTACTTTGACGACAATTTTCTGCAATGGTGATACATCTGTGGGCAGAGGAGGACTGTAGCTGTCACCAGGGTTGACTTCAGGCTGTGGAAAGTACACAGCACCGTATTGAATAAGTCATCCCAATACCATAGCTATCTGTATGGAATACAAACAAATAATCATTTCAGATGTCTTTACTTCAAATCGAGAGTTTTAGAAACGTTAACTGGTTTTAATTCATAACTAATTTCAAAATAACCTTGAATAGAAGGAGATGTTTTGACTTTTGACTACATATAATCGGAAATTACATGGATGTGTTTATGGCACTGTTACTCAAACCACTTGAACAAAACAGCTCAATTAGAATAGTAAAACAAATAGTGTAAATGCATGGCTGTATAACTTTTCCAGTACAAAGACTGGACATAATTTATGCAACCCATGAACTGGGCACAATGCTAGCCACAAAAGCAGTTCATTCCACCACGTCAGTTTCTGTCTGTTCTGTCAGAGGGAAAGATGAGAGCAATAGATAAGAGGAAATATGGTTTTACCTCAAGGCAATTATTTTCAATATAACTGCAGAGAACCAACCGTGTCACCATGTGAACGTAAAAAATATTTTACAGTAAACTGAAGTTATTAGGACAGGTACTTACAATCACTTCCTCTTCTTTAGTGTTGTCACTGAAAACATATGTGACAACGACGGTGTCAGCGTTCTGAAGATCGATCTGTAGACTCATCAGATTAAATGGCCCTTTGTCTGTAGATACGACTCCTTCAGGCTGTCCACCAGGCGGACTGGTAAATGTGTTTCCAGACTGTGAAGTATCACCTTCAGGTGCCAGGTCAAAATCTTCTAATTCTGATGTTTCTCCTTCCTTGCACTCTGGAGATGAAATGGTGAAATGATTTGTTGAATAATACAGTAACATCAATATCATTCTCAAGAAACAGAAGTAGATATGAAACAGAAGAAAAAAAATCTAATGAAAGAAGAATCGCGCACCGTCGAAGGGAACGGACGTGTTTTTTGAAACGCTCCGCAACAGAAGAGATGAATCACAGGCTGTGACCTTTCGTTCTCGTGACATGCAGTTGCATTCATAACTCACATCAAGAAATAATCATGACTGCAGGGGTGTGAAATCAGCTACTGGTTGCAAAGTTTCAAGTTTGTGAAAACTTCACGCAAGTGTGGGTACAATGGAGTTTTTCGGGACAGGAGTGTGTGGAAGGTAGGAAGACTCTCTTTATTTTATGTCCTTGTCCGGAGCAATTTTGAAACTAGCATTTTCACATTTTGTAATCCTCTCTCTTTCGGTAGCAAAGACGTCAAAATTGATATTTGTGGTGACAGTCTTTTGGAAATACAATTAAAGAACAATGCCACCAAAATGTAATGCAGGAAATAAAAGAAAAAAATCGTTCATCTGATGTTAGCAGGACTGTAGTGCTGCTGAGTCTACGGTGGGGTTAAAAGAAAACAAAAAACAACGATCTGAATCATTAAGCAACCAAAAGACATTTAAGGAATTCGTGAGTGGCAACCAAGGAAGTAAATAAGACATACATAGCAGAGAGGGAGGGGGGGGGGACAAACGGTATTCAAGAACAGTTAGGTAACATTGAGAGAGTCTTGAATGAAAAACTGAATACTTTAAAAACCAAAATTGATGTCAGCGAATCACGTTTATTTCAGCACATTTCTGAGCAGTTTGACAGATTGCGTGGTGACATTTTTTAATTACAGCAGGAAAATGATAACTTAAGAGCAAAATTAGAAGACAGTGAAGACACTTTAGAAGACCTGCAAGAGGAAATCTAAACACTGAAAAAGATTAGCCAAATAGATAAGGAAAAAATAAACGACCTGGAACAGTACCAGAGAAGAGATTCTGTACGTTTTCTGGGGGTGGGACAAGAATCAAAAGACGAATCCACAATGGAATCAGAACAAAAAGTGTCGAAAATCATCAGGGATAATTTACAGCTGCAAAGTGTGTCAAGGGCAGATATCAGCATTGCTCACAGAGTCGGTCAAAGTGTCGGCAACAGGCCCCGTCACATAATCGTAAAATTTATTTCAAGAAAACTTAAAACATAAGTCATCAAAAACAGAAGACTGCTGAAAGGAACACATACAGGAATAGTTGAGGACTTAACCCCACTTAACATGAAACGTTTAATAGAAGTAAAAAAACAACTCGTGTGTAAAAAACAACAACTGCTGGACAAAGGAGGGAGTGCTTTATGCCCAACTGAAAGACACTACAATTACAAAAGTGGTGCACGGAGACATGAGTGTTCTGAAGGGCACATCTGCCATCACTCCAGGCCCGGACCACACAGTGTCACCAGCGCACAGTGAGCAGAGGGAGAGACGTTCCAGACTGCCAGGCCGCCAGGTGACCAGCACGCCCAGACACACCCATTGCCCGCTGTCCACTCCACGTCACCGCAGACCTTGCCCCAACTCCAGGGAGGTTCCAACAGGAGGTGGATCGCGAGCTGCTGACAGGAAGTTGACCAAAGACCAAGAGCTAGCGAAGGTACAGCCAGCCAGACACCAGTCGTCCTCCCCTAGCCAGTCCCGCAAGCAACAGGACCGCCAGCAACCAGTGGAGAGCCAGGCCATGGAGACTGAGCAGACACTGACATGCCCCAGAAAAAAAAGTATCCACCCAGCTTTGAAAGGCAAATTCTATATTTTGACTTATTCATTTATTTACTTATTTATGTTTTGGGGGGGAGCGTGGGAGGCGGGGGGTGGGTGGAGGGGATGTGGGGGACGGGGGGGAGGAAGGGTGGTGGTGGAATGTATTGTTTACTCCAGTGAGGGAGGAGAGGATAGACAATGGAGGGACTGTGTGATAAGAAGACGAAGTAGGGATGGGGGAATACCGTACATTTACACGTAACATTATTACTGTCCTTTCTTTGCTGCCGCTGTTGATGCAGTCAATGTGATAATGAAGAACAGTGGTAATGATGAACAGTGGTAGGAGTGGTGACAGTGATATATATAGATATATATAATTTTTTTTTTTTTTAAACGGCAATTTTCCTTGAAGTCGGACTGACTGAACTGTTTGATTATAGGGGAATGGATGGGGGAGATGGGGTGTGTATTTGAATTCAACTTATTACTTGTCCACTACTGATAGTGCAATCCACATTTATCCCGCCTCTGGTTTCTGTGAAAGTTCTTTTCCTTCATTATGTATTCTTTTTTTATGAAAGACATTGGGTTGTACTCTGTGTGTGTGTGTGTGTGTGTGTCCTCTGCTAATATTAACCACAAATATGCGTGTGCGCGCACGTACAGGGACACACATACTCCCACTGCCCCCCACGCCCCTCTTTATCCCATTTTCTTCACATGCTTTGTATACATACTTGATTCCCCACCCCCAACCCATCACCTCCTGGCCAGTGGTTTGGTGGCGTCTGGACTTGGTGTGATCCGAGTAGTGTGAAGCGTTTTTCATGTGCAGCATGAAAAATGGTCTCTCACGATTCTACATCACTGTGGAGTGAAATGTTACTCTTTTTCTTTTTTCTTTTTCTGCGTTTTGTTTCCTTGTGTGTGTGTGAGTGTGTGTGTGACCATTTTCCACTCGACCTCCTCCCTCCGCAGGCCCGACCCCCTTCCCACTCTCCTTCAGCAAGCAAGGAATCCTTGAGCACCTAGTGTTGCGTTTCACAACGACAATTCATAAAAGAAAAAAAAAAAACTGCATTCAAAATCATTCAGTATGATTTGCACATAACTTAACCTTACTGTATGTCACTTTTTCTATTGAAAATGTAATGTAATATGTCTCGATTTTGGTTTGTATTTTTTGGTATTTCTTCTTCTTCTTTTTATTTATTTAGTTTTATTTACTCATTTATTATTATTATTATTTTAATATAATTATTTCTTACTTTTTTTTTCAAAGAAGAAGCGTGCTTTTGATGAGTTCACTTAAGCTCACGTATGCCTTAATTTGCATACTAATTAATTAAAACTGTTTAGTCAGTTACTAATTTTTGTGCAATTGAGCTCAATAACGTCTATCGAATGCAACCATGTCAGAGAGAGCGACTGTTCAAGAAAAGAAGGATGAGTGGCCATGTGAATGCAAGAAAAGAACGAAAGCGGGCAAGTTATTATTTTTTTTAATGGGTTAACACTTTATATGAGGTGGCTGAGGAACGCAAATGGCATGAATGTAAAATTTATCTATATTATAATGAAAATGAGTAAAATGGTTATTAGAATAATGATGCAATACATTGAATAGTCTTACACTGTCATCTCTCAATTGCCAAGGCCTTGGCAATTTTGCTAAAAGAAGAGATGTCCTTCAATATCTGAGACAAAAACAATATATATTTTCTACAAGACACACATTTTCCTCCTAAATCTGAGCGTCAAATTAGAGCAGAATGGGGATATGAATGTATATTTTTATCCAACAATAAGAGATCTAGGTGGGTAGCTATTTTACTTAACAGCAATTTTGACTTTAAGATAGAGAAATGCATCAAAGACAGCCAGCGAAATTACATAATTCTTATAATAAATACCATGAGAAAAAAATTGCTCTAGTTAATGTATATGGACCGAATAGTAGAGACGACCCATCCTTTTTTAAAGACATCAGTCAAAAACGTGAAGATATGTTAGTAACAAATATCATAATAGCAGGAGACTGGAATCTTGTTATCAACCCGAATTTAGATTATCATAATTACAAACATATTAATAATACTAAATCAAGGGATACAGTACTGGATATGATATCACAATTAGAATTAGTAGACATTTGGCGAGAATTTAATCCAGAAATTTTACGTTACACCTGGAGAAGAACAAATCCATTTCAGCAAAGTCGGTTAGATTTCTTCCTAGTTTCTGAAACACTTATCTCTGATGTAAAAAAAATGCAGACATTTGTTATGGATATCATAGTGACCATTCCCTCATAACATTAGAAATGATGTTTAAAGCAGAAAAGAAGCATAAACCTTTTTGGAAATTTAACTCTTCCTTGTTAAAAGATCAGATATATGTAGAACTCATTAATGAAACTATTGAAAGGGTAAAGGAACAATATGCAGTACTGATATATTCCCGGGATAAAATCAAAGATATTCTAGATAGCGATTTGCACTTCACAATATCAGACTAATTATTTTTAGACACCCTGTTAATGGAAATAAGAGCAAACACTGTAGCATATGCCATTAAAAAGAAAGGAGAGCAAAGAGTAAAAGAAGAAGGTCTGGAACAAGACATACAGACGATAGAAAAAAAAAATAGTGATAGAAGTGCAAAGGAAGCATATCAGTTAGAGGAAAAGAAGAAAAAACTAAAACTAGTTACAGACAATGGACAGGTCTTAACGAAGCAGAGGAAATGTTAGAAGAAACTGTCTTTTTACCAAGAACTATATAAAGAAAGAAATACACAAGCGGTTGACTTAGGTACTTACGTCACAAATCTACCACATTTAAGTGAACAAGAAGCTGAGGTACTGGAGGAAATTATTACTAAAGAAGAAGAATCTATAACATTAAAGAATATGAATAATGACAAAAGTCCAGGAACTGATGGAATGACAGTACATTTCTTTAGGTTTTTTCTGGAAACCACTTGGGGATTTTGTAGTCCGTTCTATTAGAAGGATTTTACAAAAGAAGAATGTCTATAACACAAAGGGAAGGGGTGATAGTATGTCTACCTAAAACAGATAAGCCAAGGGATTTTTTTTTTTACACTGGAGACCAATTACTCTTTTAAATGTCACCTATAAAATTGGAACAGCATACATTGCAAATCGAATCAAAGCTGTCTGACCAAAACTGATAAATGAAGATCAAACGGGGTTCATACCAGGAAGATATATTGGGGATAATTTAAGATCTCTGTATGATATTATTCAATACCTTGAAAAAAAAGAACCTACCAGGTCTGCTCGTATCGATATATTTTGAAAAAGCTTTTGACTCGATTGATTGGGGGTTCATGAAAAATGTACTGAAAGAATTTGGATTTGAGAAGGATATATGCAACTGGGTAGCCTCTTTTTATGATATAAAGTCTTATGTAGTAGTTAATGGAAAGGTATCCCAACACTTTGATATAAATAGAGGGTGTCGTCAGGGAGACCCGATATCGCCTTATTTGTTTGTCTTATGTTCCGAGATACTTGCATGCAAAATTCGTGACGACGAAAAAATAAAAGGTATAAAAATATCCGACACCGAATTTAAAATAAATCAGTTTACAGACGATACAACATTCACATTGGAAGGAGACAGATGCTCATACGAAAGGTTGTTTGAAACACTAAATGAATTTGAAGATATTTCAGGCCTAAGACTTAACTTTGAAAAAAAAAAAATGTTTGGTTAGGAAAAAAGAAAAATTCGCCTGAAAGATACTCAGTTCACAAAGAGATGCAATGGAATCCAACAAAGTTCAAAATATTGGGAATTTGGTTTACTAGCGAAATATCAGACATAAAAAGATTGATATTGCAGATAAATTTGTTGATGTCATTAACTCTCTCCATACGAACGGCGAAAGAGACGACGCTAACAGCGTTTCACCCCAATTACCATCATCAAAATATTGCAAGCGGAAGGCTCTTATACTGAAGAGGTGAATGTTGATGAAGAATACCACAATTCTGACGACGGAAGCTAAAGGTTGGGTCATTGAGACACCCACTGGACATCCGAGGGGTCTGTGTAGAGGAGAAGAGAGGACTGGCCGTACTGAGTGAGTTAATCTATTCAAAACGTGGGCAAAAAAATATGTATGCCTTTGGGTAGAGTGGCGGTACTAAAATCCTTTATACTTACAAAATTAACTTACTTATGCATCTTACTGCCCAACCCGCCAGAAAACGAACTGAAAAAATGTGCTATGAGTTTGTATGGGACAACAACAAAAAAGAAGAAAAAATCAAAAGACAGTATTCAGTGCAAAACATTGAGCAAGGAGGTATAGGAATACCGGATATAGTAACTTTCGTTCAGTCGTTAAAATTGTCATGGGTAAGGAAATTATACACAGGAACCCAAAAGCGGAGGCAAATACTACTTAAACAATGTCCAGAAATAATTAACTTAAACTGTTACGGAGCCAAAAGATTTATCAAAAGTAAATGTAACCGCTCCTGGAAAGATGTATTCGTAGCATTTGATGAATTAAAAAACCACGTAGAATTACAAAACTACAAAGAACTTGTATCAGAACCTATATTTTATAATGACAAATTTAAAATAGGTAACATTGATTTTTGTTTCAATGACTGGGCAAAAAAGAATGTGTATTTAGTAAAAGTTGTATTAAGTGAAGACGGAGGCTTTCTGAGCCACGAACAATTCTGTAAAAAATGGAACATGAGGGTTAACTACTTACACTATCAAAGTTGTACACAAGCAGTAAAGCAATGCATTAAAAAGGAAAGGATAGTAATAATTAACAACGAAAGTAACCAGAACACAAAAGCATTAGACATGATATGTAGAGTTACAAAAGGATCAAGAACATATTATAATATTTTGCTTGAAAAAATAGAAATATATGACATAAAACCATTCGTTAATTGGGAGAGAAAACTGGATGTTGTAATAGATTGGAAAACTGCTTTATTAGAGTTAATTAAGAAAACGAAAGAAATTAAACTAAAATGGTTCCAAATCCGAATTTGCTTTAGAATTCTAGTCACAAATAGTATTCTTAGAAGAATGGGATTGACAGAAAGTGAAAAATGCAACTTTTGCAATGATGAAAAAAATACTATACATTATTATCTGTGGGAATGCAACTATATACAGTCTTACTGGTTAGAACTGGAAACATTATTGAAAGATAAATGCCAAGTGTGTGAGAGATTATCCTTTAATATTGGACAGAAGTGGTTCCCATTCATGGGAATAATAAACGATTTGAATGATTAGTCTAGTATGGTACATCGGGATATATAAGAATGGTTAAAGAAACTTGTTTTTTTGCTGCCAGTATCATTGCTGTCTTAATTCTACTTTATTGTATTTTATTTTTGTATAAAACACTGCCAACCACACGTACAAGCATACCGGCGACAGGCGAAGTTCTGCAACACCATGTGCTAAATCTCAATTGCTATTTATGTATCTGTGTTGAATTGAAATATAAAATGCTTTGGTGCCATTATGCCAACATTCAAGTGTTTGTGTGTGGCCCATTTCGTTTGCCAATGTGTGTGTGTGTGTGTGTGTGTGTGTATGTGTGCGCGCGAGAGAGAGAGTGTGCGAGAGCGAGCGTTTTGTGCATATGTGTGTGTTGGGGGAAGGGGGTGGAGTAGGGGTGTGTGCGTGTTTGTGTCTGGCTGTTTGCTACTCTGTGTATGTAAGAGAGAAAGAGAATAACATAATGATGGGACAGATGGCTAGCTTAGAATATCCACAATATTATGTAACAGGTTTTGACTTTTTGATAATACTGTTGTTGTTGTTTTTTTCTTCATGATTATGTTTTTACATTCTAGGAACCAGTATTAAACTGGATTATTTTCGGTGTTCCCTGGATGCCTCAGTAGGAGATTATGTTGCTATTTTTGTGGTATATTGACCGAGGGATTATACGTCAAAGAGTGTGTGTGTGTGTGTGTGTGTGCCTCACTGTGTGTGTGTTTGTTGGGATAGGGGAGATGCAAAAAAAACAAAACAAAAAAAAACAACCTTGCAGTTGGATGAATGATATAACTTCAGTGAAGCGAGGGTAAGTGTTTATGTGTTTTCCTTAAAGCAGATTCTACGGTGTAATGCTTCATTATTTTTTTAATCAAACAATGTATTTTGTTATATTGTTTACCCAAATGTGAAATGTGATCACATGTTTCTTGACAAATGTAACCTTCTGTGCAAGGGGGGAAAAATCCAATGAAATACGTAAAAAAAAACCCAACAACAACAAAAAACAAAAAAACCCAAAACAAAACAAAAAAAAATTAAGAAAAGCACAATAACTAGTAAATACAAAATAGAACATAGAAACCTTCCATCTCTCGTGAAAAATATACTTCTCTGTTTAAATGGTCAGACCACTACCTATACACTTACTTCTCTTTCTCGACTGTCTACTTTTCTGGAGCCAAAGAAGACATTGTCACAAAATGATTCCAATGGATTCACATTTCTTGTTCTCGATGAAATATTAAAGTTCGAGTAAAAGCTGTGAATAGACGTGGAATATTCACTTTCTTTGAGACTGTGTGTCGCAATCATCAAAAACAGATCTGAAAAATCTCGCCTTTAATGAAATTTTCCAAGCTCAGACAGCAGAATTTTGGGAACACCGGATTTCCAACTCATCATAGTACACACACACACACACACACACACACACGCGCGCGCGCGCGCGCACCTTTTGGTGGTTGTTGTGTAGATCCTGTTGGTGGTTGTGGTGTGGATCCTGTTGGTGGTTGTGGTGTGGGCCCTGTAGATCCTGTTGGTGGTTGTGGTGTGGATCCTGTTGGTGGTTTTGGTGTGGGCCCTGTAGATCCTGTTGGTGGTTGTGGTGTGGGCCCTGTTGGTGGTTTTGGTGTGGGCCCTGTAGTTCCTGTTGGTGGTTGTGGTGTGGGCCCTGTAGTTCCTGTTGGTGGTTGTGGTGTGGGCCCTGTAGTTCCTGTTGGTGGTT
The DNA here is from genome assembly GCF_041734735.1 of Babylonia areolata. Taxonomy (NCBI): domain Eukaryota; kingdom Metazoa; phylum Mollusca; class Gastropoda; order Neogastropoda; family Buccinidae; genus Babylonia; species Babylonia areolata. Next base: position 21,801,646 of record NC_134887.1, read on the forward strand.
GTGGTGTGGGTCCTGTAGTTCCTGTTGGTGGTTGTGGTGTGGGTCCTGTAGTTCCTGTTGGTGGTTGTGGTGTAGGCCCTGTAGTTCCTGTTGGTGGTTGTGGTGTGGGCCCTGTAGTTCCTGTTGGTGGTTGTGGTGTAGGCCCTGTAGTTCCTGTTGGTGGTTTTGGTGTGGGCCCTGTAGTTCCTGTTGGTGGTTGTGGTGTAGGCCCTGTAGTTCCTGTTGGTGGTTGTGGTGTGGGCCCTGTAGTTCCTGTTGGTGGTTGTGGTGTAGGCCCTGTAGTTCCTGTTGGTGGTTGTGGTGTGGGTCCTGTAGTTCCTGTTGGTGGTTGTGGTGTGGGCCCTGTTGTTCCTGTTGGTGGTTGTGGCGTGGGCCCTGTAGTTCCTGTTGGTGGTTGTGGTGTGGGCCCTGTTGGTGGTTGTGGTGTGGGCCCTGTAGTTCCTGTTGGTGGTTGTGGTGTGGGCTCTGTAGATCCTGTTGGTGGTTGTGATGTAGATCCTGTTGGTGGTTGTGGTGTGGGCCCTGCAGAGACAGTATTCAAGTAATGAATACGTTATTATCTAAAAAAGAGAAATCGTTGGTTCATTTGCTGATAAAATACCTCCACAAACCATTACAAACTCTGATCATGCTGTCACATACGAACAAGTGTAATTGTTGATAGTAAACAGATGCCGTGTACTGGAAGGGTCATTTAACACATATCATGCTATGCTCAGTGATCTAGGGTGTTTTAAACTGAAAATAAAGTAAGCATATTTTATATAACTTGATAAAATGCGAAATGTACACAAAAGTAATAAACAAATCGGTTTACTAATCACATATTTAATAATTACATGAATTGATATGCACACAGATAAAGGGAATTGAATTTAAAAAAAAAAGAAGAAGAAAAAAAAAATATATATATATATGTATCTAAATGATGATAATAATGATAGTAGTAATAGTTGTAAAGTTTAATGAGCATTTAACCAATAAAATGCTGGGTATGATAATACATATCCATGAAGTCAAATATACATCTTAGTGATAACATAAAGCACACTGAATTAAAAGTATTCAACTAAATAATCACGTACAATGGAGACATGCGTAATCTCAGACCTGAAATTCAGCACACAAACGTAAGACACTCTGTACCAATGAACTGTCTGCACTAAATTTACGTTTTCTGGCTCTTTGTTCCCCAAGCCCTCTCCCCCTCCCTCCCCCCTCCTGTCTATATTCCTCCAGGTCTATGTTACCCCAGGTCTGGGGTCGTACTCATGGGGCGGGTGTAAACGGGAACGTCCGGACTAAACATGATGTCCGAGACAACCCTTCGAAAGTTGGTATTCATGGCGGAAGACTTTGACGAAGTCCGATTGTAAACGCAGACTAAAACGGCTGAAATTTAGTCCAACGATTTTGCTAGACCGCACTCTGGATGCCCAGACTTTGCTAAAGACGAACGGTGCAATTGTGTGTGTGTGTGTGTGTCCATGGTAAACTTAACATTGCAATTTTCTCTGGAAATCTTTTGTCTACCGTTACCAAATTTGGCTTAAACATAGTAGGGAAAAATATCTTCACAGTCATACCAAATTGAACGTCTCCGAATTTAGCCGTATTTCCGAATTATTAACGGTTTATTTCGATAATGCTCGAGCTGGATTCCGAAAACACTGTTACCCCTTTGAAGCTGCCCGAATGCAGCCAATGTGTGTTAAGAAGACGCCATGACCTCGTTTTTCGTGTTAGCAATTAAAAGCAAAGAAATACAAGGTTCTGGACAAAACACACATGATGATGGAGTCTCCCGTCGGACTAACGGATGAGTAGGCAGGCAGGCTTATCTGTCGGTGTGTGTCCTCAAATGGGAGAAGAGGCCGATTCTGGATGTGCAGCACTTCCCACAGGTGTTGCAAGGGAAAGCGTCTCCAGAAGTTGAGCCCTGCTTCCTTCGCTCACGCTTTTCTCTAATGGCCAGCGTTCTCTTGTTTTCAAACGTCTTTATGCCACTAGAGCACAACATCCTCCAGCGAGAGCAGTCAAGGGCATCAGTTTCCCAGGAAGCGATGTCTATGTCACAGGCTTTGAGTTTTGTCTTCAAGGTATCCTTGAAGCACTTGCAGGGTCTTCCAAGTTCGCGGTGGCCTTCCTTCAGCTGGCCATACAGTAGCAACTTCGGGATCCTGCTGTCTGTCATGTGGACAAAGTGTTCTGTCCAGCGTAGCTCGCACTAGATCAGAGTGACACTAACTACATCATTGATGTGTTTACTGCACATGAATATTATTAACTGGACACTGAATTTACTAGCATGAACATAAAAGAAAATTTGAATCGACCATTTCACGAAGTTCAGGTCAACCTTGTCTACACTGGTCTGTGTAGATCTTGACAAAATATGTTGCAAAGCCTGATGTGATGGCAACGTCTCCTTTAACCGGCAAATTAAAATAATTTCTTCAATAATTATCCACTTGCTTACTGAATATGAATGATTTTAAGTGGATACCGAACTAGAATGAACAGAAAAGAGAAATTAATGGACGATGTCAGAGTTTCTCAGTTAATGTGAAGAGCATGTCGAACATGGATCTCTGCAGATCTGTTGAAAACGGACACATATTGCAGGTGTTTGAAGCAATGGGAACATGTTTGTTTGTTTTTTTACCTCGGACTTCTCAAATGCCCGAGATTTAACAAAATAACATGATTTAAACAACGGTATCACTTCGATTGCCGTTGTCGATTTATTCCACAAAAATAACATGCTCAAATAATAATGTTTGAACGTCATTGTCGTCAGTGCAGTGGATAAAACCACTCATTCTCGATTCGAACATCCTCGGTTCGAAACTGCGTGGAACCCTTTTTTTCTCTCTCTCTCTTTTTAATGCGAAGATTTTTTTTAATTATAACGAATTGAGAACACATTTCAGCAAACTATTTTTTCACGTTTCATTTAAAATATTATTGTTTCCTTGAAGAGTATATCACAAGTGAGTCTTCATGGCCTGGTCTTCCTTGTTTGCTTTGTTTTGTTTTTTGTTTGTTCGTCTGTTCGTTTATTGCTCTTTTTTTTTTTTTTTTTTTTTGGAGGCGGGGGGAGGGGGGGGTTGCACATTGGGGAGAGTGGGAACATAGACATGGGGAAACATACACATGCCCCGGACTTATTCAGCACAAAAATAATGAGACCCTTCCCCCACACACACCCCATCAAAGCAAAACAACGTTAACGTTATGAATCGCAGTGGAATAAATGAGGGCAATTCAGTGGTTACAAAGTAAACGATGAATTGTCATTGCAACGACGACTTCTCGCCAACGATAGCATGCTGAAATGTCGCCAATCCGCTGATGAATTGCGTCGTCGACTGGTGACAAATGAACGGAATTCTGAAACATGGAGGCGACAATTTAGCGGTTAACATATACATAGTCCAGTCAGTGCCTTGATATAAATTTCTGCCAAAACACAGAGTTTGCAATCACATATATACACACACATTCCAAGCACACACCAATACATGTTCTTTAGTGCTCAACGGATTGTAATATAAGTTGGATATTCTTATGGACTAGCATTTTCGCACTTAGAAA
>NC_134887.1:21807742-21867759 GCF_041734735.1 Babylonia areolata
GGACCAGTGCGAGAAATTTCCGTCTGAGTGTCTCTGTGTGTGTGTGTGTGTGTGTGTGAGTGTGTGTGAGTGTGTGTGTGTGTGTGTAAACACAAATGTGTGGCAAAGGCTACCACAAAATCTACTGGACCAATTGATCTAAAATTTGACACACAGTTCGGCATAATTCTAGTGATGATGCCCGGCCATTTAGATTGTCACTTCCGGTTCTGGAAGACTATTTCCGGTCCAAAAAACGGTTTGGGCGCTTAAGCACAATAACACAAGAACTAGATCTAGCCTATGGCTTTATTTGGCCTATGACTGCGTTGTCTTTCTGTGTTTCAAGTTACGTCTTACACCTCTGCAATTCGTTTCGACAAGCAGAGAAAAAAAATGACGTCCAATAATGACACGATTTGATGACGTAATCTCACTAGATTATCAACACCGCATTATCTGGGGAGAACTCATTGAATGATCAGGGAAGGGAAAAAGTTAATCTACATTATGTTTGCTGCTTTTATTGATCAACAAATTCTTAGATGGAGGATAATTAACATTATCATTGTGAATTAATTACCAAGTTAGTGACGCATCCCGCTTATCATCAGATTCTGCGCATTTTCTGCCGTTAGTGCTGGTCTGCTCTTAACGACGTCACACACCTCTCAGATCTTTACGACAATTTGGTTATCTCCTGGCATTTCTACTGACACATGAGTCTGCATGTGATGTTTGTGTATAATTGTGTTTTTGTCCACACTACATCTCTTGCAGTTGTTCTGATGAAATCTTTTTGTTATTTTATTCATTTTCAGTCATATTTGACGAAAACAACTTCTGTCAAAAATTTTTCTTTCTCTCTCTTCTTTGTCGTTTTGGGTGGATCTAAGTGATCCAGTCAATTTGAATTATTGGCTGCCTCCCTGAGACAAAATGCTTACTTGTAGAATATAAATAACTTCAGTGAAAAGGAGAGCGATCTATAGTAACTGTTCAAGAATATGTATTGCTTTCTCCGAATGTAAGTCTTCAAATTGTGGCGCAGCATAAACTACGGTAATGAATTACTTTTGCTCAGTCAGGATCATATAACCCATTCTGTCCTTAGAAAAAGCACTGATGATCTACGCAAAATGTCCTTTTATAGTTCAGAGTTAACTTATATGTACTCATAGAGAAGTCAAATCTCACAGGCAGGTTTGTTAACCGCTGAATTGTCCTCGGCGAAAAACCAACGTTTAACAGACCTCTGCTGAATCGTTGCTACTTCATGTCAGATTTGGGTTTAATACGTTGTCTTGTTAAAAGTATCATGTATAGAAAATACCTACATGTGTGTTAGCGTGGTAGGGGTTGTGAAGTACTGCATTAACACTCCCTCTAACCACTAACCCAAGAAACACCTACCATGTATACAGCCTGTCAATTGTGACACTTCAAACTCAACAGGTGAGTCAGTGTCATTTGGTGTTACTTTGACGACAATTTTCTGCAATGGTGATACATCTGTGGGCAGAGGAGGATTGTAGCTGTCACCAGGGTTGTTTTCAATCTGTGGAAAGTACACAGCACCGTACTGAATGATTCATGCTGATACCATAGCTTTCTGCGCTGAATACAAACAAATAATCATTTTAGATGTCTTTACTCCATATAAAGAGTTTTAAAAAAAAACACAAAAAACATACACTGGTTTTCATCAATCATTAATTTTACGATTGTTCTAAAAATAGGCTGGGTTTTCCCTCTTCTCTGCAACAATCAGTTGTAACAGGATGGGTGTATCTAATCCACTAATCCTTGAGCCGCGTCTACAAGAAGCTCAATTAGAACAGCGAGTGGTGGCCAAGTGGTATCGTGTTCGCTTAAGAACGGATGAGAATCTGAGCGTGTGGGATTGAATTCCACACTCGCCAGAATGTTCTCCCCCTCCACTAGACTTTATAGGTCTGGACGCTGGTCATTCAGATGAGACGATAAATTGAGGTCATGTGTGCTGCTTACACTTAAAAGAACCCATGGCAACAAAAGGGTTGCAAAATTCTGTTTTATATCCAGTTTAATAGTAAAACAAATACACTTGCAGGAAGAAAAAATTGTGCTGCACTGTGCTTGAATTTCACAAAGAGAAATCTGTTTTGACCAAATGGTAATACAATACAATGTGTGGTTCGTCCGTCGGGATCGACGAGGACCATCTAGTCATCCTGGGGGTGGGTGGGTTGGGCTCTGTGGGTGCGCAGATGACTGATCAGGCCAATCCGCGCCCGGAAGGTTCTGACGCAGTGTGGACAGGGGATGGTGGCGGCTGTCGGGGACCTGCTGGCACTGCTTTTCCTGGTCTGTCTGCGTTGCTCTGCTGCAGCGATTCTGTTGGCCTCACAGGATTTGGCGCCTTTGTGGACAGCTGAACGCCACTTTGGTCTGTCCATTGCATTCAGCTCCCATGTGTCGTGGCTGATGTTGAAGGCCTTCAGAGAAGCTTTCAGAGTATCTTTGAAGCGCTTCTTTTGGCCTCCATGGGAGCGCTTGCCATGTTGGAGTTCGTCGTACAGCAGTTTCTTGGGGAGCCGGTGGTCTGGCATGCGAACTACATGGCCTGCCCAGCGCAGCTGGGCCTGCATCAAGATGGTGTAGATGCTGGGCAAGTTTGCACGAGTGAGCACCTCTGTGTCAGGGATCTTCTCTTCTCTCTTTTTGGCGTGGCGTTTGTAGACCGTCCATGATTCAGATCCATAGGGCAATGTGGTGAGAACTGTGGTCTTGTATACTTTGAGCTTCGTCTCCAGGGTGATGCCTCTCCTGTTCCAACGTTCTTATGGAGTCTGCCGAAGGCAGCGCTGGCTTTGGCGAGTCTGGCATTCACCTCGTCGTCGATGACAACTGTGCGAGAGAGTGTACTGCCCAGGTATGTGAACTTATCCACCGCGTTCAGTCGTTGCCCGTTGATGAAGATGTTTGGTTCAACGTAAGGCTTTCCTGGAGCTGGCTGGTGCATCACCTCAGTCTTCTTTGTGCTGATTGTGAGGCCAAAGTTGTCACAGGCAGCAGAGAACTTGTCGACACTGTGTTGCATGTCAGCTTCGGAGGCAGCGTTGAAAGCGCAGTCATCAGCAAACAGGAAGTCGTTGACGGTGTCTGTCCTCACCTTGGTTTTTGCTTGAAGCCTCCTGAGGTTAAAGAGTGAGCCATCTGTGCGGTACCTGATGCCAATGCCTACGTCAGCGTCTCTGATGGCATCTGTCAGCATGGCTGAAAACATGAGACTGAACAGGGTGGGGGCAAGAACACATCCTTGCTTGACTCCTTTGGAGACAGGGAATGGTTCTGAAGTCTCTCCGTTGTCTTGGACTCGGACCAGCATCCCATCGTGTAGTTGCCGTATGATGGTGATGAACTTTCAGGGACATCCGTACTTCACCATGATTCTCCAAAGGCCATCTCTGCTAACAGTATCGAAGGCCTTGGTCAGATCGACATAAGTGGAGTAAAGGTCGGCGTTCTGTTCCTGACACTTCTCCTGGAGCTGCCTGGCAGCAAACACCATGTCGATAGTCCCGCGTTCTTTCCGGAAGCCGCACTGGTTCTCTGGTAGGAGACCTTGCTCAAGGTGCGCGATGAGACGGTTGAGTAGCACTCTGGCCAGAGTCTTGCCTGCGACGGACAGCATGCAGGGCATATTCCACGATGGTTGTCACAGGCCTGACGATTTCCTTTGCGCTTGTACATGTGTATCAGAGAAATCTGTTTTGACCAAATGGTAATACAATACAATACAATACAATACGATAAGATACGATACGATACAATACAATATGTTGCCTAACTGAAAGACTGTAAAACGTCTGCAGCATTCAACTTACAATTACTTCCTCTTCTTTAGTGTTGTCACTGAAAACATATGTGACAACGACGGTGTCAGCGTTCTGAAGATCGATCTGTAGACTCATCAGATTAAATGGCCCTTTGTCTGTAGATATGACTCCTTCAGGCTGTCCACCAGGTGGACTGGTAAATGTGTTTCCAGACTGTGAAGTATCACCTTCAGGTGCCAGGTCAAAATCTTCTAATTCTGATGTTTCTCCTTCCTTGCACTCTGGAGATGAATGAAACGGTTCAACGATATCATTATTAAAGTAACATCGATGTCACTCTCATGAAATCTTAGTAAATATGAAACAGAAGAAATAGCACTAAACAAAAGTAAGCAAATAAACAAAAAATATATTATAAATATTCTTCTTTCTCATTCATAATTTGTATTTTAAAGTGGTAAGACCACTGCCTATAGACATGTTATTTCCTTCCCAAGTGGTTAAATAATTGTTCAGTAGTGCGCGTGCGTCCTGGCACGCACATATACACACACACAAACACACACACATATGAACACATACAAATGCACACACACAGAATTACACATACATATACAAGCATGTGCGCGCACACGTATATGCCCACACACTCAAACTTGGCCACAAGCCCAAATGCGATCCCCCATAAATATAAACCAATTCTGACATGGTAATGGACAAATTTGACATATGAAAGAAGCATAGCGTATTGCATGTCTTTCTGTTTTACTGAGGAGGAGGTCTTTTTAAGCAGTTATACAACTGTATTGCTAAAAAAGAATTTGAAATAAACTAGCAACATGGACAAACCGTCATTTAGCACAAGCATGCACATGACAACGTGACAACATATTTCATTGTCTTGTTGTTTTGTTCTTCAGCTGGTTTTTTCATATGTCTGATTAACTTAATTCATAAATCTAATCACAGATAAATACTATAGAATCGCTTTATCTATATGTTGCGAGTCAATTAAAATGCAGACAGGTCATTATCCCTTTTTAGGGACGCTAAATAATATACATCTACGTTATTTACATGGTAATGTTTGTGCTGCTTCTTGCTTTTAGCAGTGCAAGGGGATGTTTTACCGTCAACCACAACACGTTCATTTTAATGTCTTCCATTTCCAGCAGTCTGCAAATAGTGAGTGATTACTGAACCAGTTTCGATTCACTCTCATGGGTAAGTCTATGAATCGTTTGCTTTGCAACTTTCTGTACAACTAAAGAATAAAAACCGGTTATATGACCGTAGTGCAAAATCGATTTTCTTATTTTGTTTAGAAACAAATAACTTATTTCTGTGTTAACAGAAACTCGATACCCTTTTACGGACGGTGGGATTGGGAAAGACCGGTTTTTTGTTTTGTTTGTCGCCAGATGATAGTCCATATCAGTCCCATTTCTCGGTGTTTATGACGTGATTAGTATGCGTTTGAGGATGGTGTGAAGTTCCAAAACTCAAGAATACCTTTCGACCCACGAGACGGATCAGTGGCATATAGATGAGGATGGTGGTACAGAAGACAGAGGAGATTATATAGTCATCAGCTAACAGTTCTGCTAATACCAATATTTCCAACAAATGGTGCGTGACTCCTGAGTATGTATAACAAATGTCGTGTAATTATGAGTTCGGTGTTCAAAAGATTTCATGTTAGACCCCTTTGAGTTCCATACTGAACTGTTTGGTGCCTCTGAATTGGTTTATGCAGGTGCAGCATACAACTTTAGCTGTATGTTCCTATTAGTTGTCAGGAGTTTTTATTAGTCTGTTAAAAAAAATGCTTCTGGTACTGTTAAGTCCAAATGTATTACTGATATGTATATTTCTACAGGAATCAATGGCAGTTACGAACGGAACGTGCATTTGGAGGATACAGATGGCTATTACCACTCACGCTGAGGTACCACTTACAACTTTGGGCTACCTGTTGCAGACAGCAATATCAAGGGGCTACAGAATGGCTAGTACAGATCCCAAGCATAAGAGTGGGTCTGACATAACTGAGGTGTTATACACATTTCATTGATCCCCCCATCTCATATTTGACCATTAATTTTGTTCCCATCACCAACGCTATTTAATTGCCTCGCAGAAAAGACAATGGCCTATTCATGTACAATCCGTGCCAACAGAACTGAGAATGCTAAAATGTGGGAAGGAGATGAGAAAATGATTATCATTATTCTACACATATCAAATCAGGTTTGACTGATGTGTGCTGGTATGACGTCTTTATCATAACAGTTCCGACTGGGCCTGTCCAAACAGCAAATCACTGGTCCTGAGCAAAAGGAAGTCTGTCAACTATGCATTGTGAACACTACAACAGGACAGTGGGTGGTGTCGAGCAGTAACCACTTTCCCCCTCCTGATTAACATGACAACATGGCATTTTCACAGAACAAACAGATGGGACGAACCCATTGGTATTCTTTGCAAGAAGACGGTTCATAACCAGAGTTGAAGTGGCCTCTGCTATCCGAAAACCTGCTTGTCACCCGAGAGGATCTGCCCTGTCTGTGAACAAGCAGATGCCTTTGGAGATCTACCACAACAGGGTACACCATTATTGTTCAAACGCGAAAAACTCGGCTGCGATGGGACTTTTGTTGGAAGAAAACCTGCCACAGATGTGAGCAGTGTCACGTCAGTGTTTACGACCAGCTTCCGGCATGGAGATGGGGTGGTATGACGATACGTAGGGCAGCGGATATTAAAATTAAAGAAAATTAATGTGACACTATTCCAACTGAAGTTCATTTGAAAGCATTGAAACTATATATATATATATATATATATATATATATATATATATATATATATATATATATATATATATATATGCAAGGACATTGTGTGCAGCACAGAGAACCCCCACTGTCCCTAAGAAGGGCCACCCATGTTCTAGGCTACAAATCAGTATGTCCAGATTTCTTTCAAAACAGTATCCAGACATGTCAATAAATAGTAAAAAGACAACTTAAAAAAAAAAAAAAGGAATTCGGTCATAGTGGATTGAAAAAAAACTTTTTAGGGAAACAAATTAATTTGCGCAAGCAATACGAATTGACTTGACAGATGCATACAAACAAGCCGTGTATGCACATCTCATGGAGCTGTTACTGAAGTTTTGGAGTACGTTTGAACATATGTGAATTCATTCATGAAATGATAAGACAGGAGATGCTGAAATCCACCAAGGTTGATGGACAGGAGATAACATCTGGTTTAAACCACTGTGGACTTCAACGGAGGCAAATAAGGCATTGTCTAAAAGTAATGATTATGAGAAATGAACTCACTTAACAACAACTGCAACAAAAAAGTGATGATGGGATGCTGGAAGAACTAAACAGCACATACAATTACGCATAAACAAAGTAAAGGAACCTATGTGATGGCCTAGCGTTGGCATATATTGAAGGAGGTATGTGTGTAGTGGTACCTGGAGGTCCCGTTGGTACTTGTGAGGTAAATCCTGTAGATCCTGTTGGTGGTTGTGGTGTGGGCCCTGTAGATCCTGTTGGTGGTTGTGGTGTGGGTCCTGTTGGTGGTTGTGGTGTGGGCCCTGTAGATACTGTTGGTGGTTGTGGTGTGGGCCCTGTAGATCCTGTTGGTGGTTGTGGTGTGGGTCCTGTAGATCCTGTTGGTGGTTGTGGTGTGGGGCCTGTAGATCCTGTTGGTGGTTGTGGTGTGGGCCCGGTAGTTCCTGTTGGTGGTTGTGGTGTGGGCCCTGTAGATCCTGTTGGTGGTTGTGGTGTGGGCCCTGTAGATCCTGTTGGTGGTTGTGGTGTGGGTCCTGTAGATCCTGTTGGTGGTTGTGGTGTGGGCCCGGTAGTTCCTGTTGGTGGTTGTGGTGTGGGTCCTGTAGATCCTGTTGGTGGTTGTGGTGTAGATCCTGTTGGTGGTTGTGGTGTGGGCCCTGTTGGTGGTTGTGGTGTGGGCCCTGTAGATCCTGTTGGTGGTTGTGGTGTGGGCCCTGTAGATCCTGTTGGTGGTTGTGGTGTGGGCCCTGTTGGTGGTTGTGGTGTGGGCCCTGTAGATCCTGTTGGTGGTTGTGGTGTGGGTCCTGTAGATCCTGTTGGTGGTTGTGGTGTGGGTCCTGTAGATCCTGTTGGTGGTTGTGGTGTGGGCCCGGTAGTTCCTGTTGGTGGTTGTGGTGTGGGTCCTGTAGATCCTGTTGGTGGTTGTGGTGTGGGTCCTGTAGATCCTGTTGGTGGTTGTGGTGTGGGTCCTGTAGATCCTGTTGGTGGTTGTGGTGTGGGCCCGGTAGTTCCTGTTGGTGGTTGTGGTGTGGGCCCTGTAGACACTGTTGATGGTTGTGGTGCTGGAACAAGAGGTTATAGTAAAAGTGGTTGCGTTCATAACTCTTTCACGTCTTATCTGAAGATATGACATGTACAGTAGTCCACCATTCTTCTTTTCAACATAATTGTTTTGTTTAAACATGCCAGACACTGTTTGTGACTGCGTGCGTACCCGTATGTGTGTGCCTGTGGGTGAGGTGATGTGTGCGTTTGTGTGTGTGTGTGGAGGGGGGTGGGGGAGGGGAATGGGGATGTGGGGGTGCATGTGTGCACATAATTACATAAGTGATTTATATGCATGGTTACGATATCTTTTTGCAGTGAATGTATGAACTTATTTGTTTTCTTGCTTTGTCATTTACAATGTAAAGAGTTTGTATATGTAGAACACTTTCAGCACAATTTGAGAAGATTTAATAAGTGTCGAATTAGTGTTTGTTAGTAGCAGTAGTATAGCTGTAGTAGCGGTAGTATTGTTGTTGTCGTCATCATCATTATTTACATTACTTCTAATTTACAACAATTGAATAAACTTTACAGAATGAAAAAAGATGTGTATGACTTAACAAGATCAGTGTTTATTGTTAGCATCGTTCGCAAATCACTAGACAATTGCTTGAACTGTCAAGGTGTCCCTGGATCAAAGTGAAAGCGACGTTTTGAGAATTACTTCTTGTTTGAATTGTACAAAGTTCGTAGAATTCAATCAGCAAAGGCATGAAGAGCAGGCAGTGAATTAGAGACGATCTGGACGTTTTTCAGTGCCAAACCGGGGCAAAGTTAAGATGTAAAAACGGAACTGAGAGAAGGAAGCTGTTCTGTAAATGGGGAAAAACAGTCGATAGAGCGTACAAAGCAGCTGCTGCACCATCTGGAATCATCTGTAAAGACAAGTGAAAGCAGGACAGGCTTGACAGAGTTCAGCATGAAAACCTTTGGAGAACCATGCACACTACAACATTCCAATTTCACTGTAATGACTCAGCAGCAGTGCCGAATCTCTTCTAGAATGCAGCCTCCTGGCAACGAAACACCGACACCTCACTCTAGACTTCCACTTCTGGAAGCAGACAAATCTAGATGTGGATATTAAAAGTGGAGCGTTGGACTATTGGTAACGCGTCTGCCTAAGAAGCAAGAGAAACCTGAACGCACTGCTTCGAATCCCACAGCTGCCAATATTTTCTCTCCCTCCACTAGACCTTTTGTGGTGGTCTGGACACAAGAAATTTGGCTGAGACGATTAACCGGGTTCACATGTGCAATATGCAACTGCAGGTCAGGTCAGGTCATTAGATCTGCTACTGGTAACCTGTAATCCAGTACAACCTGTTCAGGGTCGGGTTGCCGGCGACTAAACCGGCACTCCCACCGCTCCCTTCTGGGACTGGTGAGGTGGGTGGCTAGACACCCTTATGGAGATCCATAAAAGGGTGTCGGCTCAGGAGAGCCACCGACGGCCATCTAGCTCCACCGTGCTGTGTGCATGCCACACACAGTTGGCCCCCGGGGTGTGTCTACCCATTCATGCGAAGTCTGGATCCGGCAGAATCTGCGGAAGAAACCTATCGGTTCAACGGAGAGGAAGGCGGTTACAGCAACGCACTGTGGAGTGCAGAGAGCAAGATGAGACACCGAAAGGATATCTTGGTCATCCACTGCATCCGTGCTCATCCTCCAGTCGTCTCGACTTAGTCTTGCCACTGGAAATTGGTGGACCCGGACGAGAGAGTGAGGTCGACGTTGCGCAACTCCTCTTCACTTTAAACAAACTCATCGCGCAAGTCATCAGTTATCCAAAATGACCTTTCATCCTTCATCATTTCATCACCCCCAAGTCCTGTGGCGACAGGCGAGCGACGAAACGACAGGTGTGTGTACACTGGCAGTCGCAGCCGCAGACCTGCACGCAGGCGGCTCAGGCCATAGGGTCGTTCTTCGTCGACAGGAGCAGCGATGGAGCTCGGCAGCCGTCTGAGCATCTGAGCAGCCCTCTTTAGGAATGCACTGCTCACCTCCCTGGCATGAGGAAGGGGCTAGAAAAGGTGCCCTAAAAATTGCCTGCTCCATATCACCCTGGCCAGCATACCGCGGCTGGCGGGAACCCTACATCAGCGGTCGAAACAATAAAGAAAAGAAAAAAACAAGGATCGTTCCTCTCACCATTGGTGCTTGGAATAAGGACTCTCCTGGACAGAGATAACGCGGACAGACCCCAAAGGAGAACGGCACTAGTTGCATCCGAACTCGCCAGATACAACATTGACATCGCAGCCTTGAGTGAGACTCGGCTTGCAGGCGAAGGCGAGCTCTGTGAACAGGGATCTGGTTACACCTTCTTCTGGAGTGGACGAGGAAGCGAAGAGCGACGTGAGGCTGGCGTTGGTTTTGCAGTAAAAACAGCACTTGTCAGCAAGCTAGCTGGAATCCCAAAGGGAGTCAACGATAGGCTTATGACCATGAAATTCCCACTGGCATCTGGCTAGAAGCACCTCACCATTGTCAGTGCCTACGCCCCAACCATGACCAACCCGGATAGAGTGAAGGCGAAGTTCTACGAGGACCTTCACTCTGTCATTGCTGCTATCCCTAAAGCAGACAAGCTCATCATTCTTGGGGACTTCAATGCTAGAGTTGGCTCTGACTACATCTCCTGGGATGGAGTGATTGGAAAGCACGGTGTGGGCCACTGCAACCCAAATGGATTGCTTTTGCTTCAGACCTGTGCAGAGCACGAACTGCTGATAACCAACACAGTTTTCTGCCTCCCTACCCGTAACAGGACGTCATGGATGCACCCTCGCTCAAAGCATTGGCATCTCATCGATTATGTCATCGTCAGGAAAAGGGATAGGCAAGATGTACGTGTAACAAAGACCACGTGCGGCGCCGAGTGTTGGACAGACCATCGCCTTGTAGTCTCGAAGCTGAATATTCGAATCCAGCCCAAGAGACGCCCCCAAGGCCAGAAGGCTCCAAAACGGCTCAACATCGCTAAGCTGAAAAACATCACCATCAAACAGTCCTTTGTGGAGCTGCTGGAAGATCGTCTGGAATCCGCCTCTCTGGACAACCAGAATGTGGAGTCTGACTGGAGGACCCTGCGTGAGCTGATCTATAGTACAGCTTCAGAGACCCTGGGACCCATGACCAGAAAGCACAAAGACTGGTTTGATGAAAACTGTGATGAAATCAAGCAGCTTCTGGATGAAAAACGCCGTGTGCATCAAGCCTACCTGAGCAACCCAAAGTCCACATCAAAAAAGGATGCGTACGATGCCATCCGCAGGACTGTTCAGCAAAAGTTACGCCAGATGCAGGATAAGTGGCTGAGTGACAAAGCTGATGAGATCCAGGGATATGCTGACAGGCACGATATGAAGAGGTTCTATGATGCCTTAAAAGAAGTCTACGGCCCCACATCCTCAGGATCACCCCCTCCCCCCCCCCCCCGCCCCCCCCACTCCTCAGTGCAGATGGGAATACCTTGATCACGTAGGAGAAAATTCTCGAACGCTGGGCTGAGCACTTCAACAGCGTCTTAAATCGCCCTTCCTCCATAAATGATGAAGCCATAGACCGTCTCCCACAAGTCCCCATCAACGAAGCACTGGACGATCCGCCAACACCTCTTGAGACCCAGAAAGCAATCCGTCTGCTATCCAGTGGCAAAGCACCTGGCTCAGACTCCATACCAGCAGAGGTCTACAAGGATGGAGGCACTGTGCTGACTGAGAAGCTCCATCAGCTGTACTCATTCATGTGGAAAGAAGAGACGATCCCCCAGGATTTCAAAGATGCCTCTATCATTCACTTGTACAAGTGAAAGGGGAACCGGCAAGCCTGTGATAACCATCGGGGCATTTCCTTGCTCTCCATCGCAGGCAAGATACTTGCCAGGATCCTACTAAACCGCATCACAGCACACCTTGACCAAGGTCATTTGCCTGAGAGCCAATGTACTTACTTTACTTTATCCGTCCTCTTGTACCATCTAGGGCGTCGAGGGGAGAAAGAGCTGACGGGCCCTGGCAAGCTGGAAGGCCTCGTTGGGTGGAATGTTGTGGGTCTTCAGGGTTTCTTTCACACCGTCAATCCAGGTCTTCCTTGGTCTTCCTCTTGCCTTGTATCCTGATATCCTTTTGTTGTACGCTTTACTGGCCATCTGGTGAGGTGCCATACGTGTTAGATGTCCAAACCATCTGATCGTTTGCCTTTGGATATGGTGGAGGACGGGTGTTGTTCCCACCATTTCTCTGATCCTGGTGTTTCTGATCATGTCCCGTCTGGTCTTGTTGACGGCTCTCCTCAGACATCGCATCTCGCAAGTGGTTATTTTGCGTTCCAGACTTTTTGTCAGGGTCCATGTCTGGCACTGGTAGGTCAAGGTGGGGATGAAGATGGAGGTAATGAGTTTGGCTTTGGTCTCAATGGGGATGTTGGGATGTTTGAGGAGTGGGGCAAGCTGGTAGCTGACGCTGTTAGCCTTCTGTACTCTCGTCTCAATCTCTCTGTTGAGACGTCCATCTTCCGAGAAAATACTGCCGAGATACTTGAACTCGCTGACTTGTTTCAGCGGAATTCCGTTGACGTTGATGTTTAGGTTGCCAGGTGTTCTGCTGACCTTCATCGTCTCGGTTTTGCTGATGCTGATCTTCATGTTGAGCTCCTCACACTGTGTGTTCAGTCTGTCTGTGTGCTCTTGAAGTTGTTCTTCTTTCTCATGTGCCAGGCTTTGGTCATCTGCGAACAGCATCTCATTCAGATCTTCTGGGTTTGGGTTTTTTTTTTTTTTTTTTTGATTTTATCCATGTATATGATGAAAAGTAACGGTGATAGAACACACCCTTGTCTCACTCCAGATGACACCTCGAACCAGTCTGTGAGTCCGTTTTGGGTGCGGACTGCACTCATACTGTTGTTGTAGATGGCTCTGATGTTGTCCAACAGTTGTCCCCTGATGCTGTACTCTTCGAGTGTTTGCCATAGCTTGTTTCTGTCCACTCGGTCAAATGCTTTCTCCTGGTCTACAAACACAAGATTTAATTCTCTGTTGTGCTCAATTGTCTTTTCGCTCAGTTGCCTGAGAGTGAAGATAGCGTCTGTACACCCTCTTCCTTTTCTGAAGCCCATCTGCGCCTCACTCAGTAATGGTTCCACCTTGTACCTTGTACGCTGTTCCAAGATCTTTGCGTACATCTTTCCTGTGTGGCTCAGGAGGGAAATTCCTCGATACATGCTGCAGTCTTTTTTGCTGCCTTTCTTCAATGTGGATTCCGGAAAGAGCGCGGAACCACTGACATGGTGTTTGCTGCAAGGCAGCTACAAGAGAAATGTCAGGAGCAAAATGCTGATCTGTTCTCCACCTATGTCGACCTCACTAAGGCCTTCGACACCGTGAGTAGAGAGGGACTGTGGAAGATCATGGCCAAGTACGAATGCCCTCGGAAATTTATTTCCTTGGTACGCCAGTTCCATGAAGGCATGCAGGCTCGAGTCCAGGACAATGGCGAAACATCTGCTCCTTTTGCTGTCACAAATGGTGTCAAGCAAGGCTGCGTCCTGGCTCCAACTCTGTTCAGCATCATGTTCTCTGCAATGCTTACTGATACCTTCAGAGATGGCGATGTTGGAATCGGCCTAAAGTACCGAACAGATGGCAAGCTGTTTAACCTCAGAAGGCTTCAAGCAAAAACGAAGGTCATGACAGACATCATCAGAGACTTTTTGTTTGCTGATGATTGTGCCCTCAACGCTGGATCTGAAGCTGACATGCAACTCAGCGTCGACAAGTTTGCCACTGCCAGCAGGAACTTCGGCCTTACCATCAGCACGAGGAAAACTGAAGTTCTCCATCAGCCAGCCCCAGGGAAACCCTACGTTGAGCCCAACATCACAGTCAACGGTCAGAGACTCAGTGCGGTGGAGCGGTTCACATACCTTGGCAGCACACTGTCACGAAATGCGACCATCGACGATGAAGTGAACGTCAGGATTGCAAGAGCAAGCGCAACTTTTGGTAGACTCAATGCAAATGTTTGGAACAGAAGAGGCATTAGTCTTGAGACCAGCTAAAGGTCTACAGAGCAGTAGTTCTCCCCACACTACTGTACGCCTGCGAAACTTGGACAGTGTACCAACGACATGCGAAGAAGCTGAACCACTTCCACACAACATGCCTCAGGAAGCTACTGAACATCAAGTGGCAAGACAGGACCCCAGACACAGAGGTGCTCGCAAAAGCCACCCTTCCCAGCATCTTCACCATCCTGATGCAGTCCCAGCTTCGCTGGGCTGGACACGTGGCGCGCATGCCAGACCATCGGCTGCCCAAAAGGCTCTTCTATGGCGAGCTGCAACAAGGGAAGAGATCACACGGAGGTCAGAAGAAGCGCTTCAGAGACACTCTGAAAGTCTCTCTGAAAGCGTTTGATATCAACCCTGACTCCTGGGAGGAATCTGCAGTGGACCGTGACAAATGGCGCGCTGCTGTGCACAAAGGCGCCAAGTTGTGCGAGGCCAACAAGACTGCTGCAGCTGTTCAGAAGAGA
This sequence comes from Babylonia areolata, assembly GCF_041734735.1. Taxonomy (NCBI): domain Eukaryota; kingdom Metazoa; phylum Mollusca; class Gastropoda; order Neogastropoda; family Buccinidae; genus Babylonia; species Babylonia areolata. Next base: position 21,822,449 of record NC_134887.1, read on the forward strand.
CAGGCCAGAAAGTCACGGGCAAACAAGCTCCCTGACAATGGTATGCCTGTCTTTGTCTGCCCCAACTGTCAGGGAACATTTCGTGCGCAGATTGGACTATTCAGCCATCTGCGCATTCACAGATAGATTCATGAGCATCCTCCCCCCCACCCCACCACCACCCTCCCCCCATCCCCCAGCTGGATGACAACGATGGTCATCATCGATCTCGATGGACACACCACCATGCAATTAACACACGTAAATGAACTGAAGGCGACAAAAGGTTGTCCATGGAAAAATTCTGTAAAAAAAAAACAAAAAACAAAAAAAAACACGTCAATGAGATTCATTCGGATATAAGAGGTAAAAGGAAAGAATGAAAAGAAAAGGTCCACTCTCCTCTCTTATGCAAGATGAAGAGAAAAATGTGGGGAGCCCTGGGTGGCACCTAGTGCGGTATCTAAATGAACATTAAATTCAGAATGATGTGATGGAGATCAAACAGTCAGATGCGTAGGAATATCTAATTTGGCACATTCACATTTCCACTTCTCGATAAAGGAAAAACATTATTTTTTAGATCGTGTAACTTAAAAAGTAGCAAAATTATGTTTTAGATAATGTAAGAGCAGCGAGTTAATTAGGAATATTCACTTTCTATTAGACTGCATCACAATGATCATCAACAGCAATAGCAATGCAAGAGCTGCTGCTATTACTGAGTAAAATAGGAACAATCTAATTGAAAAGAATGAGTGATCAATAGCTACAGGGAAAGACTATGACTTGAGGGGATTACTTGTTTTCTTGTTCATCAGGAAACATGTAAAAATAATAATAAAAAAAAAACAAAAAAAAAACATCAACCTGTTCCCAAACTCAGTGAATATGAGAACTACAACAACCCGCCATCCCCCTAACCACTTACACTAAAAACACCTACCATGTATACAGCCTGTCAGTTGTGACACTTCAAACTCAACAGGTGAGTCAGTGTCATTTGGTGTTACTTTGACGACAATTTTCTGCAATGGTGATACATCTGTGGGCAGAGGAAGACTGTAGCTGTCACCAGGGTTCTCTTCAATCTGTAGAAAGTACACAGCACCGTACTGAATGATTCATGCTGATACAATAGCTTTCTGCGCTGAATACAAACAAATAATAGTTTCAGATGTCTTTGTTCCATATCAAGTGTATTTGAAACATTCACAGCATACCATTCATTGCTAAATCACAATCCTCTTGAACATAAACAGACGATTTTCCTTTCATTGCATAGTATCAGATGTAACAGAATGGGTGTAGTTAGTCTACTATCTCTCAAACCACTTCAACAAGACAGCCGGAATAACACAGTCAAGATATGTTGTCTAAATGTAAGGCTGTAGAACTGTTCCAGTACAACAATGAATCAGATGCAGCAATCCAGTAACTCACTACGTATGCAAAGCAAACAAGCAAGAATAAAGAATTGGACAAAATATATGTAATCAACGAAGTGGGCACAATGCTAGCCACAAAAGAAGTTCATGCCACCACGTCAGTTTCTGTCTGCTCTGTCAGAGGGAAAGATGAGAGCAATAGACAAGAGGAAATATGGTTTTCCTCAAGGCAGTAGAGAAGGAACCATGTCACCATGTGAACGTAAAAAAATATGTTACATTAAACCAAAGTTATTAGGACAGGTTTACAACTTACAATCACTTCCTCTTCTTTAGTGTTGTCACTGAAAACATATGTGACAACGACGGTGTCAGCGTTCTGAAGATCGATCTGTAGACTCATCAGATTAAATGGCCCTTTGTCTGTAGATACGACTCCTTCAGGCTGTCCACCAGGCGGACTGGTAAATGTGTTTCCAGACTGTGAAGTATCACCTTCAGGTGCCAGGTCAAAATCTTCTAATTCTGATGTTTCTCCTTCCTTGCACTCTGGAGATGGAACGGTGAAATGATTTGTTGAATAATACGGTAAGATTAATATCATTCTCAAGAAACAGAAGTAAATATAGAATGGAAGGAATCTAATGGAAAATGTAAAGTAAGAAACAGAAGTAAGCAAGTAAATAAAGTGAATATATCAAACCTTTCACTTGTGGCACACAAAAAATCATTCCCGTGTTTAACTTCTCAGACCAGTACCTACAGACATGCTTCTCTTTGATGACTGTGTACTTTGATGGAGGCAAAGAAGACTGCCTAAAAGTGATTATGAGGAAAAAGCTCATTTTACAACTGTTACAACTGAACAAGCAGAGATGGGATTCTCAATGAACTGAACGGCAAATACACACAAAAACCAAGTAAAAGGAACGATGTGATGGCCTAGCTGTGGCAAATGTTGAAAAAGGTAGGTGTGTAGTGGTACCTGGAGGTCCCGTTGGTACTTGTGAGGTAGGCCCTGTAGATCCCGTTGGTCCAGGTGATGTTGTGACCCCGGTAGATCCTGTTGGTACTTGGGTGGTGGGCGCTGGAGTTCCAGTTGCAGCTTGTGTGGTTAGAACAGGACATTATCAGAAAATGAATCAAATGCATTCACATTTCCAGTTCTCAAAGAAGGATCAAAATTATGTTTTGGATTGTATAAGATCTGTGACTTGACTAGGAATAATCGTTTTCTTAAAGGCTGCATCACAATGATCAACAACTGCAATAGCAATGAAAGAGCTGCTTCTGATACTGTCAATCACCAAAACCAGTTCATCCATCGCTATCACCACCACCACCACCACAACTACTACCACTCCTAACAACACTCATGCCTGTCCATTTCTCTGCTACTTTGTGACTAGCAGGAAGCTAAGGAAATGACTAATCCTCCTCAAATATACAATCTTTGGTACAAAGTGACCTTTGAAGCAGTGGCTGTACTGTCATGCTGATGACTGTCACTTCATGAGGTATGTGCAGAATGGTGTCTTTGTTTCCACCGTGCTTTTTGTCATTTTTCGAGATTCAGGTTTTTATTTCTGTTTTCATCATTCTGTAACAGTTGGGAAAACAGAATTTCTCAACAAACAGACATTTTTTCTCTTCTTCTTTTCTCTCTTTTCATGGTTTGTTGCTGATCTTTCTGAACCAGTTCATTAGATTTATTGGCTACTTCCATGAGGCAAATTTCTTAAGAGTAGAATAAGAATAATCCAAGTGAAAAGCAGAGTGATTTACAGTTACTGAGGAAGACTATGTGATGAGGGCATCACCTTTTCTTGTGCGTAAGGAATGATGTAAACAACACCTACATGTGTGCCAAAGTGACTGAGATTGTGAAGTATAAGCCCTCCCAATCCCCACCTATGACCACTTACACTAAAAACACCTACCATGTATACAGCCTGTCAGTTGTGACACTTCAAACTCAACAGGTGAGTCAGTGTCATTTGGTGTTACTTTGACGACAATTTTCTGCAATTGTGATACATCTGTGGGCAGAGGAGGACTGTAGCTGTCACCAGGGTTCTCTTCAATCTGTGGAAAATACACAGCACCGTATTGAATGATTCATGCCGATACCATACCTTTCTGCACTGAATACAAACAAATAATAGTTTCAGATGTCTTTATTCCATATCAAGTGTTTTTGAAACATTCACAGCACACCATTCATTGCTAAATCACAATCATCTTGAACATAAACAGATGATTTCCCTTTCATTGCATAGTATCAGATGTAACAGAATGGGTGTAGTTAGTCTACTATCTCTCAAACCACTTCAACAAGACAGCCGGAATAACACAGTCAAGATATGTTGTCTAAATGTAAGGCTGTAGAACTGTTCCAGTACAACAATGAATCAGATGCAGCAATCCAGTAACTCACTACGTATGCAAAGCAAACAAGCAAGAATAAAGAATTGGACAAAATATATGTAATCAACGAAGTGGGCACAATGCTAGCCACAAAAGAAGTTCATGCCACCACGTCAGTTTCTGTCTGCTCTGTCAGAGGGAAAGATGAGAGCAATAGACAAGAGGAAATATGGTTTTCCTCAAGGCAGTAGAGAAGGAACCATGTCACCATGTGAACGTAAAAAAATATGTTACATTAAACCAAAGTTATTAGGACAGGTTTACAACTTACAATCACTTCCTCTTCTTTAGTGTTGTCACTGAAAACATATGTGACAACGACGGTGTCAGCGTTCTGAAGATCGATCTGTAGACTCATCAGATTAAATGGCCCTTTGTCTGTAGATACGACTCCTTCAGGCTGTCCACCAGGTGGACTGGTAAATGTGTTTCCAGACTGTGAAGTATCACCTTCAGGTGCCAGGTCAAAATCTTCTAATTCTGATGTTTCTCCTTCCTTGCACTCTGGAGATGGAACGGTGAAATGATTTGTTGAATAATACGGTAAGATTAATATCATTCTCAAGAAACAGAAGTAAATATAGAATGGAAGGAATCTAATGGAAAATGTAAAGTAAGAAACAGAAGTAAGCAAGTAAATAAAGTGAATATATCAAACCTTTCACTTGTGGCACACAAAAATCATTCCCGTGTTTAACTTCTCAGACCAGTACCTACAGACATGCTTCTCTTTGATGACTGTGTACTTTGATGGAGGCAAAGAAGACTGCCTAAAAGTGATTATGAGGAAAAAGCTCATTTTACAACTGTTACAACTGAACAAGCAGAGATGGGATTCTCAATGAACTGAACGGCAAATACACACAAAAACCAAGTAAAAGGAACGATGTGATGGCCTAGCTGTGGCAAATGTTGAAAAAGGTAGGTGTGTAGTGGTACCTGGAGGTCCCGTTGGTACTTGTGAGGTAGGCCCTGTAGATCCCGTTGGTCCAGGTGATGTTGTGACCCCGGTAGATCCTGTTGGTACTTGGGTGGTGGGCGCTGGAGTTCCAGTTGCAGCTTGTGTGGTTAGAACAGGACATTATCAGAAAATGAATCAAATGCATTCACATTTCCAGTTCTCAAAGAAGGATCAAAATTATGTTTTGGATTGTATAAGATCTGTGACTTGACTAGGAATAATCGTTTTCTTAAAGGCTGCATCACAATGATCAACAACTGCAATAGCAATGAAAGAGCTGCTTCTGATACTGTCAATCACCAAAACCAGTTCATCCATCGCTATCACCACCACCACCACCACAACTACTACCACTCCTAACAACACTCATGCCTGTCCATTTCTCTGCTACTTTGTGACTAGCAGGAAGCTAAGGAAATGACTAATCCTCCTCAAATATACAATCTTTGGTACAAAGTGACCTTTGAAGCAGTGGCTGTACTGTCATGCTGATGACTGTCACTTCATGAGGTATGTGCAGAATGGTGTCTTTGTTTCCACCGTGCTTTTTGTCATTTTTCGAGATTCAGGTTTTTATTTCTGTTTTCATCATTCTGTAACAGTTGGGAAAACAGAATTTCTCAACAAACAGACATTTTTTCTCTTCTTCTTTTCTCTCTTTTCATGGTTTGTTGCTGATCTTTCTGAACCAGTTCATTAGATTTATTGGCTACTTCCATGAGGCAAATTTCTTAAGAGTAGAATAAGAATAATCCAAGTGAAAAGCAGAGTGATTTACAGTTACTGAGGAAGACTATGTGATGAGGGCATCACCTTTTCTTGTGCGTAAGGAATGATGTAAACAACACCTACATGTGTGCCAAAGTGAGTGAGATTGTGAAGTATAAGCCCTCCCAATCCCCACCTATGACCACTTACACTAAAAACACCTACCATGTATACAGCCTGTCAGTTGTGACACTTCAAACTCAACAGGTGAGTCAGTGTCATTTGGTGTTACTTTGACGACAATTTTCTGCAATTGTGATACATCTGTGGGCAGAGGAGGACTGTAGCTGTCACCAGGGTTCTCTTCAATCTGTGGAAAATACACAGCACCGTATTGAATGATTCATGCCGATACCATACCTTTCTGCACTGAATACAAACAAATAATAGTTTCAGATGTCTTTATTCCATATCAAGTGTTTTTGAAACATTCACAGCACACCATTCATTGCTAAATCACAATCATCTTGAACATAAACAGATGATTTCCCTTTCATTGCATAGTATCAGATGTAACAGAATGGGTGTAGTTAGTCTACTATCTCTCAAACCACTTCAACAAGACAGCCGGAATAACACAGTCAAGATATGTTGTCTAAATGTAAGGCTGTAGAACTGTTCCAGTACAACAATGAATCAGATGCAGCAATCCAGTAACTCACTACGTATGCAAAGCAAACAAGCAAGAATAAAGAATTGGACAAAATATATGTAATCAACGAAGTGGGCACAATGCTAGCCACAAAAGAAGTTCATGCCACCACGTCAGTTTCTGTCTGCTCTGTCAGAGGGAAAGATGAGAGCAATAGACAAGAGGAAATATGGTTTTCCTCAAGGCAGTAGAGAAGGAACCATGTCACCATGTGAACGTAAAAAAATATGTTACATTAAACCAAAGTTATTAGGACAGGTTTACAACTTACAATCACTTCCTCTTCTTTAGTGTTGTCACTGAAAACATATGTGACAACGACGGTGTCAGCGTTCTGAAGATCGATCTGTAGACTCATCAGATTAAATGGCCCTTTGTCTGTAGATACGACTCCTTCAGGCTGTCCACCAGGCGGACTGGTAAATGTGTTTCCAGACTGTGAAGTATCACCTTCAGGTGCCAGGTCAAAATCTTCTAATTCTGATGTTTCTCCTTCCTTGCACTCTGGAGATGGAACGGTGAAATGATTTGTTGAATAATACGGTAAGATTAATATCATTCTCAAGAAACAGAAGTAAATATAGAATGGAAGGAATCTAATGGAAAATGTAAAGTAAGAAACAGAAGTAAGCAAGTAAATAAAGTGAATATATCAAACCTTTCACTTGTGGCACACAAAAATCATTCCCGTGTTTAACTTCTCAGACCAGTACCTACAGACATGCTTCTCTTTGATGACTGTGTACTTTGATGGAGGCAAAGAAGACTGCCTAAAAGTGATTATGAGGAAAAAGCTCATTTTACAACTGTTACAACTGAACAAGCAGAGATGGGATTCTCAATGAACTGAACGGCAAATACACACAAAAACCAAGTAAAAGGAACGATGTGATGGCCTAGCTGTGGCAAATGTTGAAAAAGGTAGGTGTGTAGTGGTACCTGGAGGTCCCGTTGGTACTTGTGAGGTAGGCCCTGTAGATCCCGTTGGTCCAGGTGATGTTGTGACCCCGGTAGATCCTGTTGGTACTTGGGTGGTGGGCGCTGGAGTTCCAGTTGCAGCTTGTGTGGTTAGAACAGGACATTATCAGAAAATGAATCAAATGCATTCACATTTCCAGTTCTCAAAGAAGGATCAAAATTATGTTTTGGATTGTATAAGATCTGTGACTTGACTAGGAATAATCGTTTTCTTAAAGGCTGCATCACAATGATCAACAACTGCAATAGCAATGAAAGAGCTGCTTCTGATACTGTCAATCACCAAAACCAGTTCATCCATCGCTATCACCACCACCACCACCACAACTACTACCACTCCTAACAACACTCATGCCTGTCCATTTCTCTGCTACTTTGTGACTAGCAGGAAGCTAAGGAAATGACTAATCCTCCTCAAATATACAATCTTTGGTACAAAGTGACCTTTGAAGCAGTGGCTGTACTGTCATGCTGATGACTGTCACTTCATGAGGTATGTGCAGAATGGTGTCTTTGTTTCCACCGTGCTTTTTGTCATTTTTCGAGATTCAGGTTTTTATTTCTGTTTTCATCATTCTGTAACAGTTGGGAAAACAGAATTTCTCAACAAACAGACATTTTTTCTCTTCTTCTTTTCTCTCTTTTCATGGTTTGTTGCTGATCTTTCTGAACCAGTTCATTAGATTTATTGGCTACTTCCATGAGGCAAATTTCTTAAGAGTAGAATAAGAATAATCCAAGTGAAAAGCAGAGTGATTTACAGTTACTGAGGAAGACTATGTGATGAGGGCATCACCTTTTCTTGTGCGTAAGGAATGATGTAAACAACACCTACATGTGTGCCAAAGTGACTGAGATTGTGAAGTATAAGCCCTCCCAATCCCCACCTATGACCACTTACACTAAAAACACCTACCATGTATACAGCCTGTCAGTTGTGACACTTCAAACTCAACAGGTGAGTCAGTGTCATTTGGTGTTACTTTGACGACAATTTTCTGCAATTGTGATACATCTGTGGGCAGAGGAGGACTGTAGCTGTCACCAGGGTTCTCTTCAATCTGTGGAAAATACACAGCACCGTATTGAATGATTCATGCCGATACCATACCTTTCTGCACTGAATACAAACAAATAATAGTTTCAGATGTCTTTATTCCATATCAAGTGTTTTTGAAACATTCACAGCACACCATTCATTGCTAAATCACAATCATCTTGAACATAAACAGATGATTTCCCTTTCATTGCATAGTATCAGATGTAACAGAATGGGTGTAGTTAGTCTACTATCTCTCAAACCACTTCAACAAGACAGCCGGAATAACACAGTCAAGATATGTTGTCTAAATGTAAGGCTGTAGAACTGTTCCAGTACAACAATGAATCAGATGCAGCAATCCAGTAACTCACTACGTATGCAAAGCAAACAAGCAAGAATAAAGAATTGGACAAAATATATGTAATCAACGAAGTGGGCACAATGCTAGCCACAAAAGAAGTTCATGCCACCACGTCAGTTTCTGTCTGCTCTGTCAGAGGGAAAGATGAGAGCAATAGACAAGAGGAAATATGGTTTTCCTCAAGGCAGTAGAGAAGGAACCATGTCACCATGTGAACGTAAAAAAATATGTTACATTAAACCAAAGTTATTAGGACAGGTTTACAACTTACAATCACTTCCTCTTCTTTAGTGTTGTCACTGAAAACATATGTGACAACGACGGTGTCAGCGTTCTGAAGATCGATCTGTAGACTCATCAGATTAAATGGCCCTTTGTCTGTAGATACGACTCCTTCAGGCTGTCCACCAGGTGGACTGGTAAATGTGTTTCCAGACTGTGAAGTATCACCTTCAGGTGCCAGGTCAAAATCTTCTAATTCTGATGTTTCTCCTTCCTTGCACTCTGGAGATGGAACGGTGAAATGATTTGTTGAATAATACGGTAAGATTAATATCATTCTCAAGAAACAGAAGTAAATATAGAATGGAAGGAATCTAATGGAAAATGTAAAGTAAGAAACAGAAGTAAGCAAGTAAATAAAGTGAATATATCAAACCTTTCACTTGTGGCACACAAAAATCATTCCCGTGTTTAACTTCTCAGACCAGTACCTACAGACATGCTTCTCTTTGATGACTGTGTACTTTGATGGAGGCAAAGAAGACTGCCTAAAAGTGATTATGAGGAAAAAGCTCATTTTACAACTGTTACAACTGAACAAGCAGAGATGGGATTCTCAATGAACTGAACGGCAAATACACACAAAAACCAAGTAAAAGGAACGATGTGATGGCCTAGCTGTGGCAAATGTTGAAAAAGGTAGGTGTGTAGTGGTACCTGGAGGTCCCGTTGGTACTTGTGAGGTAGGCCCTGTAGATCCCGTTGGTCCAGGTGATGTTGTGACCCCGGTAGATCCTGTTGGTACTTGGGTGGTGGGCGCTGGAGTTCCAGTTGCAGCTTGTGTGGTTAGAACAGGACATTATCAGAAAATGAATCAAATGCATTCACATTTCCAGTTCTCAAAGAAGGATCAAAATTATGTTTTGGATTGTATAAGATCTGTGACTTGACTAGGAATAATCGTTTTCTTAAAGGCTGCATCACAATGATCAACAACTGCAATAGCAATGAAAGAGCTGCTTCTGATACTGTCAATCACCAAAACCAGTTCATCCATCGCTATCACCACCACCACCACCACAACTACTACCACTCCTAACAACACTCATGCCTGTCCATTTCTCTGCTACTTTGTGACTAGCAGGAAGCTAAGGAAATGACTAATCCTCCTCAAATATACAATCTTTGGTACAAAGTGACCTTTGAAGCAGTGGCTGTACTGTCATGCTGATGACTGTCACTTCATGAGGTATGTGCAGAATGGTGTCTTTGTTTCCACCGTGCTTTTTGTCATTTTTCGAGATTCAGGTTTTTATTTCTGTTTTCATCATTCTGTAACAGTTGGGAAAACAGAATTTCTCAACAAACAGACATTTTTTCTCTTCTTCTTTTCTCTCTTTTCATGGTTTGTTGCTGATCTTTCTGAACCAGTTCATTAGATTTATTGGCTACTTCCATGAGGCAAATTTCTTAAGAGTAGAATAAGAATAATCCAAGTGAAAAGCAGAGTGATTTACAGTTACTGAGGAAGACTATGTGATGAGGGCATCACCTTTTCTTGTGCGTAAGGAATGATGTAAACAACACCTACATGTGTGCCAAAGTGAGTGAGATTGTGAAGTATAAGCCCTCCCAATCCCCACCTATGACCACTTACACTAAAAACACCTACCATGTATACAGCCTGTCAGTTGTGACACTTCAAACTCAACAGGTGAGTCAGTGTCATTTGGTGTTACTTTGACGACAATTTTCTGCAATTGTGATACATCTGTGGGCAGAGGAGGACTGTAGCTGTCACCAGGGTTCTCTTCAATCTGTGGAAAATACACAGCACCGTATTGAATGATTCATGCCGATACCATACCTTTCTGCACTGAATACAAACAAATAATAGTTTCAGATGTCTTTATTCCATATCAAGTGTTTTTGAAACATTCACAGCACACCATTCATTGCTAAATCACAATCATCTTGAACATAAACAGATGATTTCCCTTTCATTGCATAGTATCAGATGTAACAGAATGGGTGTAGTTAGTCTACTATCTCTCAAACCACTTCAACAAGACAGCCGGAATAACACAGTCAAGATATGTTGTCTAAATGTAAGGCTGTAGAACTGTTCCAGTACAACAATGAATCAGATGCAGCAATCCAGTAACTCACTACGTATGCAAAGCAAACAAGCAAGAATAAAGAATTGGACAAAATATATGTAATCAACGAAGTGGGCACAATGCTAGCCACAAAAGAAGTTCATGCCACCATGTCAGTTTCTGTCTGCTCTGTCAGAGGGAAAGATGAGAGCAATAGACAAGAGGAAATATGGTTTTCCTCAAGGCAGTAGAGAAGGAACCATGTCACCATGTGAACGTAAAAAAATATGTTACATTAAACCAAAGTTATTAGGACAGGTTTACAACTTACAATCACTTCCTCTTCTTTAGTGTTGTCACTGAAAACATATGTGACAACGACGGTGTCAGCGTTCTGAAGATCGATCTGTAGACTCATCAGATTAAATGGCCCTTTGTCTGTAGATACGACTCCTTCAGGCTGTCCACCAGGCGGACTGGTAAATGTGTTTCCAGACTGTGAAGTATCACCTTCAGGTGCCAGGTCAAAATCTTCTAATTCTGATGTTTCTCCTTCCTTGCACTCTGGAGATGGAACGGTGAAATGATTTGTTGAATAATACGGTAAGATTAATATCATTCTCAAGAAACAGAAGTAAATATAGAATGGAAGGAATCTAATGGAAAATGTAAAGTAAGAAACAGAAGTAAGCAAGTAAATAAAGTGAATATATCAAACCTTTCACTTGTGGCACACAAAAATCATTCCCGTGTTTAACTTCTCAGACCAGTACCTACAGACATGCTTCTCTTTGATGACTGTGTACTTTGATGGAGGCAAAGAAGACTGCCTAAAAGTGATTATGAGGAAAAAGCTCATTTTACAACTGTTACAACTGAACAAGCAGAGATGGGATTCTCAATGAACTGAACGGCAAATACACACAAAAACCAAGTAAAAGGAACGATGTGATGGCCTAGCTGTGGCAAATGTTGAAAAAGGTAGGTGTGTAGTGGTACCTGGAGGTCCCGTTGGTACTTGTGAGGTAGGCCCTGTAGATCCCGTTGGTCCAGGTGATGTTGTGACCCCGGTAGATCCTGTTGGTACTTGGGTGGTGGGCGCTGGAGTTCCAGTTGCAGCTTGTGTGGTTAGAACAGGACATTATCAGAAAATGAATCAAATGCATTCACATTTCCAGTTCTCAAAGAAGGATCAAAATTATGTTTTGGATTGTATAAGATCTGTGACTTGACTAGGAATAATCGTTTTCTTAAAGGCTGCATCACAATGATCAACAACTGCAATAGCAATGAAAGAGCTGCTTCTGATACTGTCAATCACCAAAACCAGTTCATCCATCGCTATCACCACCACCACCACCACAACTACTACCACTCCTAACAACACTCATGCCTGTCCATTTCTCTGCTACTTTGTGACTAGCAGGAAGCTAAGGAAATGACTAATCCTCCTCAAATATACAATCTTTGGTACAAAGTGACCTTTGAAGCAGTGGCTGTACTGTCATGCTGATGACTGTCACTTCATGAGGTATGTGCAGAATGGTGTCTTTGTTTCCACCGTGCTTTTTGTCATTTTTCGAGATTCAGGTTTTTATTTCTGTTTTCATCATTCTGTAACAGTTGGGAAAACAGAATTTCTCAACAAACAGACATTTTTTCTCTTCTTCTTTTCTCTCTTTTCATGGTTTGTTGCTGATCTTTCTGAACCAGTTCATTAGATTTATTGGCTACTTCCATGAGGCAAATTTCTTAAGAGTAGAATAAGAATAATCCAAGTGAAAAGCAGAGTGATTTACAGTTACTGAGGAAGACTATGTGATGAGGGCATCACCTTTTCTTGTGCGTAAGGAATGATGTAAACAACACCTACATGTGTGCCAAAGTGAGTGAGATTGTGAAGTATAAGCCCTCCCAATCCCCACCTATGACCACTTACACTAAAAACACCTACCATGTATACAGCCTGTCAGTTGTGACACTTCAAACTCAACAGGTGAGTCAGTGTCATTTGGTGTTACTTTGACGACAATTTTCTGCAATGGTGATACATCTGTGGGCAGAGGAGGACTGTAGCTGTCACCAGGGTTCTCTTCAATCTGTGGAAAATACACAGCACCGTATTGAATGATTCATGCCGATACCATACCTTTCTGCACTGAATACAAACAAATAATAGTTTCAGATGTCTTTATTCCATATCAAGTGTTTTTGAAACATTCACAGCATACCATTCATTGCTAAATCACAATCATCTTGAACATAAACAGATGATTCCCCTTTCATTGCATAGTATCAGATGTAACAGAATGGGTGTAGTTAGTCTACTATCTCTCAAACCACTTCAACAAGACAGCCGGAATAACACAGTCAAGATATGTTGTCTAAATGTAAGGCTGTAGAACTGTTCCAGTACAACAATGAATCAGATGCAGCAATCCAGTAACTCACTACGTATGCAAAGCAAACAAGCAAGAATAAAGAATTGGACAAAATATATGTAATCAACGAAGTGGGCACAATGCTAGCCACAAAAGAAGTTCATGCCACCACGTCAGTTTCTGTCTGCTCTGTCAGAGGGAAAGATGAGAGCAATAGACAAGAGGAAATATGGTTTTCCTCAAGGCAGTAGAGAAGGAACCATGTCACCATGTGAACGTAAAAAAATATGTTACATTAAACCAAAGTTATTAGGACAGGTTTACAACTTACAATCACTTCCTCTTCTTTAGTGTTGTCACTGAAAACATATGTGACAACGACGGTGTCAGCGTTCTGAAGATCGATCTGTAGACTCATCAGATTAAATGGCCCTTTGTCTGTAGATACGACTCCTTCAGGCTGTCCACCAGGCGGACTGGTAAATGTGTTTCCAGACTGTGAAGTATCACCTTCAGGTGCCAGGTCAAAATCTTCTAATTCTGATGTTTCTCCTTCCTTGCACTCTGGAGATGGAACGGTGAAATGATTTGTTGAATAATACGGTAAGATTAATATCATTCTCAAGAAACAGAAGTAAATATAGAATGGAAGGAATCTAATGGAAAATGTAAAGTAAGAAACAGAAGTAAGCAAGTAAATAAAGTGAATATATCAAACCTTTCACTTGTGGCACACAAAAATCATTCCCGTGTTTAACTTCTCAGACCAGTACCTACAGACATGCTTCTCTTTGATGACTGTGTACTTTGATGGAGGCAAAGAAGACTGCCTAAAAGTGATTATGAGGAAAAAGCTCATTTTACAACTGTTACAACTGAACAAACAGAGATGGGATTCTCAATGAACTGAACGGCAAATACACACAAAAACCAAGTAAAAGGAACGATGTGATGGCCTAGCTGTGGCAAATGTTGAAAAAGGTAGGTGTGTAGTGGTACCTGGAGGTCCCGTTGGTACTTGTGAGGTAGGCCCTGTAGATCCCGTTGGTCCAGGTGATGTTGTGACCCCGGTAGATCCTGTTGGTACTTGGGTGGTGGGCGCTGGAGTTCCAGTTGCAGCTTGTGTGGTTAGAACAGGACATTATCAGAAAATGAATCAAATGCATTCACATTTCCAGTTCTCAAAGAAGGATCAAAATTATGTTTTGGATTGTATAAGATCTGTGACTTGACTAGGAATAATCGTTTTCTTAAAGGCTGCATCACAATGATCAACAACTGCAATAGCAATGAAAGAGCTGCTTCTGATACTGTCAATCACCAAAACCAGTTCATCCATCGCTATCACCACCACCACCACCACAACTACTACCACTCCTAACAACACTCATGCCTGTCCATTTCTCTGCTACTTTGTGACTAGCAGGAAGCTAAGGAAATGACTAATCCTCCTCAAATATACAATCTTTGGTACAAAGTGACCTTTGAAGCAGTGGCTGTACTGTCATGCTGATGACTGTCACTTCATGAGGTATGTGCAGAATGGTGTCTTTGTTTCCACCGTGCTTTTTGTCATTTTTCGAGATTCAGGTTTTTATTTCTGTTTTCATCATTCTGTAACAGTTGGGAAAACAGAATTTCTCAACAAACAGACATTTTTTCTCTTCTTCTTTTCTCTCTTTTCATGGTTTGTTGCTGATCTTTCTGAACCAGTTCATTAGATTTATTGGCTACTTCCATGAGGCAAATTTCTTAAGAGTAGAATAAGAATAATCCAAGTGAAAAGCAGAGTGATTTACAGTTACTGAGGAAGACTATGTGATGAGGGCATCACCTTTTCTTGTGCGTAAGGAATGATGTAAACAACACCTACATGTGTGCCAAAGTGAGTGAGATTGTGAAGTATAAGCCCTCCCAATCCCCACCTATGACCACTTACACTAAAAACACCTACCATGTATACAGCCTGTCAGTTGTGACACTTCAAACTCAACAGGTGAGTCAGTGTCATTTGGTGTTACTTTGACGACAATTTTCTGCAATGGTGATACATCTGTGGGCAGAGGAGGACTGTAGCTGTCACCAGGGTTCTCTTCAATCTGTGGAAAATACACAGCACCGTATTGAATGATTCATGCCGATACCATACCTTTCTGCACTGAATACAAACAAATAATAGTTTCAGATGTCTTTATTCCATATCAAGTGTTTTTGAAACATTCACAGCATACCATTCATTGCTAAATCACAATCATCTTGAACATAAACAGATGATTTCCCTTTCATTGCATATTATCAGATGTAACAGAATGGGTGTAGTTAGTCTACTATCTCTCAAACCACTTCAACAAGACAGCCGGAATAACACAGTCAAGATATGTTGTCTAAATGTAAGGCTGTAGAACTGTTCCAGTACAACAATGAATCAGATGCAGCAATCCAGTAACTCACTACGTATGCAAAGCAAACAAGCAAGAATAAAGAATTGGACAAAATATATGTAATCAACGAAGTGGGCACAATGCTAGCCACAAAAGAAGTTCATGCCACCACGTCAGTTTCTGTCTGCTCTGTCAGAGGGAAAGATGAGAGCAATAGACAAGAGGAAATATGGTTTTCCTCAAGGCAGTAGAGAAGGAACCATGTCACCATGTGAACGTAAAAAAATATGTTACATTAAACCAAAGTTATTAGGACAGGTTTACAACTTACAATCACTTCCTCTTCTTTAGTGTTGTCACTGAAAACATATGTGACAACGACGGTGTCAGCGTTCTGAAGATCGATCTGTAGACTCATCAGATTAAATGGCCCTTTGTCTGTAGATACGACTCCTTCAGGCTGTCCACCAGGCGGACTGGTAAATGTGTTTCCAGACTGTGAAGTATCACCTTCAGGTGCCAGGTCAAAATCTTCTAATTCTGATGTTTCTCCTTCCTTGCACTCTGGAGATGGAACGGTGAAATGATTTGTTGAATAATACGGTAAGATTAATATCATTCTCAAGAAACAGAAGTAAATATAGAATGGAAGGAATCTAATGGAAAATGTAAAGTAAGAAACAGAAGTAAGCAAGTAAATAAAGTGAATATATTGTAGCCGGGTTGGCTACGATCTTCGTTGGGCCAGCTTAGCAGACGATTTTTGTGACTCGCCGAAGGTTACCAAGGAAGTTGTAAATCGGTCACAAGTTATCTCCCTTTACAGGGAACCGTATGATGATTTTCATCAATTTGTTAAATTATAAACACTTCCTTATAGATGAGATTATAGTTTTGTGTTATGGAACTTCAGAACGATCATACTTCTCAACTGTAATGATATCATTTGGCCAGAAAGCCTATAACTTTTTAAAACTAATATTTATGTGAATGAGTTTTGGCGCGATCTTCGAAATCCACTCAGTTGAAACATACAAAATACCTTCGTTTTCTATAAATCGATATAGTTACCGTGGAATTTAGAATGTGCATTAAAATGTAAATGATTAAGCCTTCTTCTCGTGTACTGCTTTCCGTGTACACCTAAGTTATAGGCATGCGATGGTACGAAATGTCTGACGGCATTTCGGCGCCACAAAACTATCTCTTCTTCAAGCCATTGGAATTCGTCAGTGCCGATTTGAGCAAAATACGTTTTTACAATACCTACACATTTTTATATCGTGTCTTGCAGATGTTTGCATTTCTGTTATCAATCTGATTAGTATCGTGCATGTATAATTGTGTTGTAGTTGGTTTAAACGAAGTATTTCATTGTCGATCACAAGTGCCAAAAGCACCGCCAAGCGGTGCCGACACGGGAGCTATCCGCTGAGTTTTCTCTTGAATTTTTACATAAAAAATCTTTACTCTAGAAGCAGATTTTATAGATCATTTTTATATAGTTGGAAATTCAGGATGTTCAGTTACTTAATTGTTACAATTATATTACATATCGCGACGTATTAATTGTTGTAATGTACAAAAATGATACATGAACTCGTTAAAAGCTCGTTCATTCAGTGACTCTTTTTATTTACAGTTTTTAACTACATTATTTTTGTAGAAAATGGTTTAGCTTAAGAAAATGCTCGTCTCTTGTAGTTTTGTGTGATATATAATATGTCTATGTTAGTTCCCCGAGCCGAAAGTCAGAAGCCGCTAAATTTGGTCAAACAAACACAAGCTTGGCCCCTCAAGGCTCGCGGAGGGCCGGTTTCGTGAGTTGCTTCGCGGCGCTGGCTTTGCGGTTCGGCGGAACAGAATATAAGGAGTGAGCGAGTGCCAGACAAAGAGAGAACTCTCCTGGTCTGGAAGAATGAGAGAATAAAAGAAGAAAAACCAGCGCACTGCCTTCCCGAGTCTACCTTGCCTGGCTGCAGCTCTCTTCTGCACAACACCTTCTACCTGTCTTCACCTTCTCCAACACCACCTTACCACCCCGTCACAACTGGCGCTTGTGAGCAGGATTAGGAGAAGACAGAGAGAAGAGAGTGCAGCAGGTACTTCAAGTCCACGCAGACTGAGTAACGTCGCCCATCAACATGGCCCAATCCGACTTCCTGCCCAAACTCCCGACATTCTCCGGTGAGGAAACCGGCAGGGAAGTTGATGACTTCATCTGGGAGGCCCGTATGATCCTCCATCTGCAGCCCCTGGATGACGTGACAGCCTCTCTCTGGCTGATCTCAGCCCTTGCAGGCAGAGCTCGCCAGCAGATTGTCAGGCTGCCGGCGACAGAAGTGGACACGCCAGCCAAAATCCTAACACTACTCGAGGAGAACTGGGGAGAGCAGTGTGACACCACAGACCTTGCCACTGCCTTCTTCACTAGGCAGCAGCAGTCCAAGGAGACGATTGCAGTGTACGCGTCCCATCTTCGGTACCTCTGGACCAAGGTCAACAAGGCTGAAGATGGGATGATGCAGGTGCCAGCGACCATTCTCCGCGACGCCTTCGCCAGAGGTCTTCAGCCTGCTGCACTCAGGCGCGATGTCAGGCGCTTCATCAGAGACCACCCTGACACCACCTTCGAGGCGGCGAAGAAGGAGGCCCAGCGATGGCTGAGGGAGGACAGCGACGCTGACGACAGTCACAACGCCACTGTTGCCTGCCTACAGGCCCAGCTGGCTACATTGACGGCTGAAGTCAACAGTTTGCGACAACAGCAGCAGCAGTTCCCCATGCCAGCACACCGCCCACATCCTCCAGGACCAGCACATCATCCTCGTTGCTGTGCTGCTGACCGGGCCCCAGACCCTCCACACTGTGTCTGGTGTCAGCGGTCTGGCCACACTGAAGACCAGTGCCGGCACAAGCAGCGCTATATGAAGAATGCCAGGCGACAGAAAGCTGACCACCAGACTCCAATGGCAGTCAACAACCAGTGTCTTGTCATCAAACACACTGAGCAATCTGGGTCCATGCCAGCTGCTCCAGCTCCAAACCAGCGACGCAGGAGACGCCGACGCAGACGGAAGCGCCACAGCACCACACCTGATCCTGTGATCCCACAGGTGTCACCTTCACCTTTACTCAGCCTCACACAGCTGAGAGGCAGCCAACGACCACCACCTGCTGTCACGCCGACTGACCCATCCCAACGGTCCTGCCATGTCAACAAAGTGTCAGACTCTGACACTGACACTGACACTGACAGTGGGGTGTGGCTGTTCAGTCCCATGCCAGGGCCCAGGACATCAGCCCAGCAGGCAGCACCAGAGCCGCCTCCACTACCACCAGCTCCCACCCCTAGGCGATCTCTACACCTGACGACGAAGCCAGTAACATGGTACACATCTGGTGTTCCTTACGTTGGTCAGTGACTTTGCTTAGTTGCTGTCTCACTTGAAATTTGAGGAGACAAGATAGGTTAATGATGGACAATGTGTGGGACTGATTGTTCTCTTGTTTTTGTTTTTTTGTCACTGAGCAGTTGAAATTTTCAAAGATTGACTTTTTTCCCAAGCAAAGCTGTTGAATGCTCACTTATTTTTGGTTGATAATTGTATCAAATTGTATTGATGAAACTGTTCGCTGAACTGCAAATATGTTTTTGGGTGCTAATGAGTTGGTCAAAAAGAAGAGAGAGACAGAGAAAAAAATGACTCAAAGGAAACGTTTGTTAAAAAATGACAACTCCTTTCTAGTCTTCGTTGGGCCCGCGCTTCAGGTACTTCATCCTGAGGAATTTTGTTTCAGGTTCTCTCTAGTCAATACGGATGTGAAGCTGATGAAAAGGAATTATATGTTTATACAACTATTTTCCCACAGTCAGTGTATAACATGCCGATATACATTTCAGACAATTAACATTGTTGGGGCTTATTTTGTTATATTGGGAACACTGTTAATACAACAGCTCCCCTTATAACCTGTACTGGTTTTGGCTTTGGGGGTTTGCATTTTAAATAACGCCCCTCAAGAGCATTTGACTAGAGTCTACCCACTGGATTGCCGTGTGCATTTTAAACACATACTGAACTTTAAGGGCTACATTTAAAATGATGCCCCTTTAAGAATTCAGTGTGGGCAAACCGTTTTGCCCTGACGTGGGTTATACATCTTGTGAAAATCTGACTCTGAGGGTTCACGCTCAAGATAACGTTCCTCGAGGGTTACTGATTATTGTTTGAGATTTTAATGGATTTTGCATTTTTCCGATTTTTGGAACTCAGTGTCTTGGGATTTGCACTTAAGATAATGTTTTGTGTGTTCGTTGGTTTGAATGGATGTATTAGTGCATGATTTAGGCCCCCTTTTATGTAGTCATGAAAAGTGCCAGCGAGGACGCTGGTTGTAACAGAGTAGGGGGGGATGTAGCCGGGTTGGCTACGATCTTCGTTGGGCCAGCTTAGCAGACGATTTTTGTGACTCGCCGAAGGTTACCAAGGAAGTTGTAAATCGGTCACAAGTTATCTCCCTTTACAGGGAACCGTATGATGATTTTCATCAATTTGTTAAATTATAAACACTTCCTTATAGATGAGATTATAGTTTTGTGTTATGGAACTTCAGAACGATCATACTTCTCAACTGTAATGATATCATTTGGCCAGAAAGCCTATAACTTTTTAAAACTAATATTTATGTGAATGAGTTTTGGCGCGATCTTCGAAATCCACTCAGTTGAAACATACAAAATACCTTCGTTTTCTATAAATCGATATAGTTACCGTGGAATTTAGAATGTGCATTAAAATGTAAATGATTAAGCCTTCTTCTCGTGTACTGCTTTCCGTGTACACCTAAGTTATAGGCATGCGATGGTACGAAATGTCTGACGGCATTTCGGCGCCACAAAACTATCTCTTCTTCAAGCCATTGGAATTCGTCAGTGCCGATTTGAGCAAAATACGTTTTTACAATACCTACACATTTTTATATCGTGTCTTGCAGATGTTTGCATTTCTGTTATCAATCTGATTAGTATCGTGCATGTATAATTGTGTTGTAGTTGGTTTAAACGAAGTATTTCATTGTCGATCACAAGTGCCAAAAGCACCGCCAAGCGGTGCCGACACGGGAGCTATCCGCTGAGTTTTCTCTTGAATTTTTACATAAAAAATCTTTACTCTAGAAGCAGATTTTATAGATCATTTTTATATAGTTGGAAATTCAGGATGTTCAGTTACTTAATTGTTACAATTATATTACATATCGCGACGTATTAATTGTTGTAATGTACAAAAATGATACATGAACTCGTTAAAAGCTCGTTCATTCAGTGACTCTTTTTATTTACAGTTTTTAACTACATTATTTTTGTAGAAAATGGTTTAGCTTAAGAAAATGCTCGTCTCTTGTAGTTTTGTGTGATATATAATATGTCTATGTTAGTTCCCCGAGCCGAAAGTCAGAAGCCGCTAAATTTGGTCAAACAAACACAAGCTTGGCCCCTCAAGGCTCGCGGAGGGCCGGTTTCGTGAGTTGCTTCGCGGCGCTGGCTTTGCGGTTCGGCGGAACAGAATATAAGGAGTGAGCGAGTGCCAGACAAAGAGAGAACTCTCCTGGTCTGGAAGAATGAGAGAATAAAAGAAGAAAAACCAGCGCACTGCCTTCCCGAGTCTACCTTGCCTGGCTGCAGCTCTCTTCTGCACAACACCTTCTACCTGTCTTCACCTTCTCCAACACCACCTTACCACCCCGTCACAACTGGCGCTTGTGAGCAGGATTAGGAGAAGACAGAGAGAAGAGAGTGCAGCAGGTACTTCAAGTCCACGCAGACTGAGTAACGTCGCCCATCAACATGGCCCAATCCGACTTCCTGCCCAAACTCCCGACATTCTCCGGTGAGGAAACCGGCAGGGAAGTTGATGACTTCATCTGGGAGGCCCGTATGATCCTCCATCTGCAGCCCCTGGATGACGTGACAGCCTCTCTCTGGCTGATCTCAGCCCTTGCAGGCAGAGCTCGCCAGCAGATTGTCAGGCTGCCGGCGACAGAAGTGGACACGCCAGCCAAAATCCTAACACTACTCGAGGAGAACTGGGGAGAGCAGTGTGACACCACAGACCTTGCCACTGCCTTCTTCACTAGGCAGCAGCAGTCCAAGGAGACGATTGCAGTGTACGCGTCCCATCTTCGGTACCTCTGGACCAAGGTCAACAAGGCTGAAGATGGGATGATGCAGGTGCCAGCGACCATTCTCCGCGACGCCTTCGCCAGAGGTCTTCAGCCTGCTGCACTCAGGCGCGATGTCAGGCGCTTCATCAGAGACCACCCTGACACCACCTTCGAGGCGGCGAAGAAGGAGGCCCAGCGATGGCTGAGGGAGGACAGCGACGCTGACGACAGTCACAACGCCACTGTTGCCTGCCTACAGGCCCAGCTGGCTACATTGACGGCTGAAGTCAACAGTTTGCGACAACAGCAGCAGCAGTTCCCCATGCCAGCACACCGCCCACATCCTCCAGGACCAGCACATCATCCTCGTTGCTGTGCTGCTGACCGGGCCCCAGACCCTCCACACTGTGTCTGGTGTCAGCGGTCTGGCCACACTGAAGACCAGTGCCGGCACAAGCAGCGCTATATGAAGAATGCCAGGCGACAGAAAGCTGACCACCAGACTCCAATGGCAGTCAACAACCAGTGTCTTGTCATCAAACACACTGAGCAATCTGGGTCCATGCCAGCTGCTCCAGCTCCAAACCAGCGACGCAGGAGACGCCGACGCAGACGGAAGCGCCACAGCACCACACCTGATCCTGTGATCCCACAGGTGTCACCTTCACCTTTACTCAGCCTCACACAGCTGAGAGGCAGCCAACGACCACCACCTGCTGTCACGCCGACTGACCCATCCCAACGGTCCTGCCATGTCAACAAAGTGTCAGACTCTGACACTGACACTGACACTGACAGTGGGGTGTGGCTGTTCAGTCCCATGCCAGGGCCCAGGACATCAGCCCAGCAGGCAGCACCAGAGCCGCCTCCACTACCACCAGCTCCCACCCCTAGGCGATCTCTACACCTGACGACGAAGCCAGTAACATGGTACACATCTGGTGTTCCTTACGTTGGTCAGTGACTTTGCTTAGTTGCTGTCTCACTTGAAATTTGAGGAGACAAGATAGGTTAATGATGGACAATGTGTGGGACTGATTGTTCTCTTGTTTTTGTTTTTTTGTCACTGAGCAGTTGAAATTTTTCAAAGATTGACTTTTTTCCCAAGCAAAGCTGTTGAATGCTCACTTATTTTTGGTTGATAATTGTATCAAATTGTATTGATGAAACTGTTCGCTGAACTGCAAATATGTTTTTGGGTGCTAATGAGTTGGTCAAAAAGAAGAGAGAGACAGAGAAAAAAATGACTCAAAGGAAACGTTTGTTAAAAAATGACAACTCCTTTCTAGTCTTCGTTGGGCCCGCGCTTCAGGTACTTCATCCTGAGGAATTTTGTTTCAGGTTCTCTCTAGTCAATACGGATGTGAAGCTGATGAAAAGGAATTATATGTTTATACAACTATTTTCCCACAGTCAGTGTATAACATGCCGATATACATTTCAGACAATTAACATTGTTGGGGCTTATTTTGTTATATTGGGAACACTGTTAATACAACAGCTCCCCTTATAACCTGTACTGGTTTTGGCTTTGGGGGTTTGCATTTTAAATAACGCCCCTCAAGAGCATTTGACTAGAGTCTACCCACTGGATTGCCGTGTGCATTTTAAACACATACTGAACTTTAAGGGCTACATTTAAAATGATGCCCCTTTAAGAATTCAGTGTGGGCAAACCGTTTTGCCCTGACGTGGGTTATACATCTTGTGAAAATCTGACTCTGAGGGTTCACGCTCAAGATAACGTTCCTCGAGGGTTACTGATTATTGTTTGAGATTTTAATGGATTTTGCATTTTTCCGATTTTTGGAACTCAGTGTCTTGGGATTTGCACTTAAGATAATGTTTTGTGTGTTCGTTGGTTTGAATGGATGTATTAGTGCATGATTTAGGCCCCCTTTTATGTAGTCATGAAAAGTGCCAGCGAGGACGCTGGTTGTAACAGAGTAGGGGGGGGATGTAGCCGGGTTGGCTACGATCTTCGTTGGGCCAGCTTAGCAGACGATTTTTGTGACTCGCCGAAGGTTACCAAGGAAGTTGTAAATCGGTCACAAGTTATCTCCCTTTACAGGGAACCGTATGATGATTTTCATCAATTTGTTAAATTATAAACACTTCCTTATAGATGAGATTATAGTTTTGTGTTATGGAACTTCAGAACGATCATACTTCTCAACTGTAATGATATCATTTGGCCAGAAAGCCTATAACTTTTTAAAACTAATATTTA
Organism: Babylonia areolata; assembly: GCF_041734735.1. Classification (NCBI taxonomy): domain Eukaryota; kingdom Metazoa; phylum Mollusca; class Gastropoda; order Neogastropoda; family Buccinidae; genus Babylonia; species Babylonia areolata. The sequence goes on from NC_134887.1 coordinate 21,846,483, forward strand.
TGTGAATGAGTTTTGGCGCGATCTTCGAAATCCACTCAGTTGAAACATACAAAATACCTTCGTTTTCTATAAATCGATATAGTTACCGTGGAATTTAGAATGTGCATTAAAATGTAAATGATTAAGCCTTCTTCTCGTGTACTGCTTTCCGTGTACACCTAAGTTATAGGCATGCGATGGTACGAAATGTCTGACGGCATTTCGGCGCCACAAAACTATCTCTTCTTCAAGCCATTGGAATTCGTCAGTGCCGATTTGAGCAAAATACGTTTTTACAATACCTACACATTTTTATATCGTGTCTTGCAGATGTTTGCATTTCTGTTATCAATCTGATTAGTATCGTGCATGTATAATTGTGTTGTAGTTGGTTTAAACGAAGTATTTCATTGTCGATCACAAGTGCCAAAAGCACCGCCAAGCGGTGCCGACACGGGAGCTATCCGCTGAGTTTTCTCTTGAATTTTTACATAAAAAATCTTTACTCTAGAAGCAGATTTTATAGATCATTTTTATATAGTTGGAAATTCAGGATGTTCAGTTACTTAATTGTTACAATTATATTACATATCGCGACGTATTAATTGTTGTAATGTACAAAAATGATACATGAACTCGTTAAAAGCTCGTTCATTCAGTGACTCTTTTTATTTACAGTTTTTAACTACATTATTTTTGTAGAAAATGGTTTAGCTTAAGAAAATGCTCGTCTCTTGTAGTTTTGTGTGATATATAATATGTCTATGTTAGTTCCCCGAGCCGAAAGTCAGAAGCCGCTAAATTTGGTCAAACAAACACAAGCTTGGCCCCTCAAGGCTCGCGGAGGGCCGGTTTCGTGAGTTGCTTCGCGGCGCTGGCTTTGCGGTTCGGCGGAACAGAATATAAGGAGTGAGCGAGTGCCAGACAAAGAGAGAACTCTCCTGGTCTGGAAGAATGAGAGAATAAAAGAAGAAAAACCAGCGCACTGCCTTCCCGAGTCTACCTTGCCTGGCTGCAGCTCTCTTCTGCACAACACCTTCTACCTGTCTTCACCTTCTCCAACACCACCTTACCACCCCGTCACAACTGGCGCTTGTGAGCAGGATTAGGAGAAGACAGAGAGAAGAGAGTGCAGCAGGTACTTCAAGTCCACGCAGACTGAGTAACGTCGCCCATCAACATGGCCCAATCCGACTTCCTGCCCAAACTCCCGACATTCTCCGGTGAGGAAACCGGCAGGGAAGTTGATGACTTCATCTGGGAGGCCCGTATGATCCTCCATCTGCAGCCCCTGGATGACGTGACAGCCTCTCTCTGGCTGATCTCAGCCCTTGCAGGCAGAGCTCGCCAGCAGATTGTCAGGCTGCCGGCGACAGAAGTGGACACGCCAGCCAAAATCCTAACACTACTCGAGGAGAACTGGGGAGAGCAGTGTGACACCACAGACCTTGCCACTGCCTTCTTCACTAGGCAGCAGCAGTCCAAGGAGACGATTGCAGTGTACGCGTCCCATCTTCGGTACCTCTGGACCAAGGTCAACAAGGCTGAAGATGGGATGATGCAGGTGCCAGCGACCATTCTCCGCGACGCCTTCGCCAGAGGTCTTCAGCCTGCTGCACTCAGGCGCGATGTCAGGCGCTTCATCAGAGACCACCCTGACACCACCTTCGAGGCGGCGAAGAAGGAGGCCCAGCGATGGCTGAGGGAGGACAGCGACGCTGACGACAGTCACAACGCCACTGTTGCCTGCCTACAGGCCCAGCTGGCTACATTGACGGCTGAAGTCAACAGTTTGCGACAACAGCAGCAGCAGTTCCCCATGCCAGCACACCGCCCACATCCTCCAGGACCAGCACATCATCCTCGTTGCTGTGCTGCTGACCGGGCCCCAGACCCTCCACACTGTGTCTGGTGTCAGCGGTCTGGCCACACTGAAGACCAGTGCCGGCACAAGCAGCGCTATATGAAGAATGCCAGGCGACAGAAAGCTGACCACCAGACTCCAATGGCAGTCAACAACCAGTGTCTTGTCATCAAACACACTGAGCAATCTGGGTCCATGCCAGCTGCTCCAGCTCCAAACCAGCGACGCAGGAGACGCCGACGCAGACGGAAGCGCCACAGCACCACACCTGATCCTGTGATCCCACAGGTGTCACCTTCACCTTTACTCAGCCTCACACAGCTGAGAGGCAGCCAACGACCACCACCTGCTGTCACGCCGACTGACCCATCCCAACGGTCCTGCCATGTCAACAAAGTGTCAGACTCTGACACTGACACTGACACTGACAGTGGGGTGTGGCTGTTCAGTCCCATGCCAGGGCCCAGGACATCAGCCCAGCAGCAGCACCAGAGCCGCCTCCACTACCACCAGCTCCCACCCCTAGGCGATCTCTACACCTGACGACGAAGCCAGTAACATGGTACACATCTGGTGTTCCTTACGTTGGTCAGTGACTTTGCTTAGTTGCTGTCTCACTTGAAATTTGAGGAGACAAGATAGGTTAATGATGGACAATGTGTGGGACTGATTGTTCTCTTGTTTTTGTTTTTTTGTCACTGAGCAGTTGAAATTTTTCAAAGATTGACTTTTTTCCCAAGCAAAGCTGTTGAATGCTCACTTATTTTTGGTTGATAATTGTATCAAATTGTATTGATGAAACTGTTCGCTGAACTGCAAATATGTTTTTGGGTGCTAATGAGTTGGTCAAAAAGAAGAGAGAGACAGAGAAAAAAATGACTCAAAGGAAACGTTTGTTAAAAAATGACAACTCCTTTCTAGTCTTCGTTGGGCCCGCGCTTCAGGTACTTCATCCTGAGGAATTTTGTTTCAGGTTCTCTCTAGTCAATACGGATGTGAAGCTGATGAAAAGGAATTATATGTTTATACAACTATTTTCCCACAGTCAGTGTATAACATGCCGATATACATTTCAGACAATTAACATTGTTGGGGCTTATTTTGTTATATTGGGAACACTGTTAATACAACAGCTCCCCTTATAACCTGTACTGGTTTTGGCTTTGGGGGTTTGCATTTTAAATAACGCCCCTCAAGAGCATTTGACTAGAGTCTACCCACTGGATTGCCGTGTGCATTTTAAACACATACTGAACTTTAAGGGCTACATTTAAAATGATGCCCCTTTAAGAATTCAGTGTGGGCAAACCGTTTTGCCCTGACGTGGGTTATACATCTTGTGAAAATCTGACTCTGAGGGTTCACGCTCAAGATAACGTTCCTCGAGGGTTACTGATTATTGTTTGAGATTTTAATGGATTTTGCATTTTTCCGATTTTTGGAACTCAGTGTCTTGGGATTTGCACTTAAGATAATGTTTTGTGTGTTCGTTGGTTTGAATGGATGTATTAGTGCATGATTTAGGCCCCCTTTTATGTAGTCATGAAAAGTGCCAGCGAGGACGCTGGTTGTAACAGAGTAGGGGGGGATGTAGCCGGGTTGGCTACGATCTTCGTTGGGCCAGCTTAGCAGACGATTTTTGTGACTCGCCGAAGGTTACCAAGGAAGTTGTAAATCGGTCACAAGTTATCTCCCTTTACAGGGAACCGTATGATGATTTTCATCAATTTGTTAAATTATAAACACTTCCTTATAGATGAGATTATAGTTTTGTGTTATGGAACTTCAGAACGATCATACTTCTCAACTGTAATGATATCATTTGGCCAGAAAGCCTATAACTTTTTAAAACTAATATTTATGTGAATGAGTTTTGGCGCGATCTTCGAAATCCACTCAGTTGAAACATACAAAATACCTTCGTTTTCTATAAATCGATATAGTTACCGTGGAATTTAGAATGTGCATTAAAATGTAAATGATTAAGCCTTCTTCTCGTGTACTGCTTTCCGTGTACACCTAAGTTATAGGCATGCGATGGTACGAAATGTCTGACGGCATTTCGGCGCCACAAAAACTATCTCTTCTTCAAGCCATTGGAATTCGTCAGTGCCGATTTGAGCAAAATACGTTTTTACAATACCTACACATTTTTATATCGTGTCTTGCAGATGTTTGCATTTCTGTTATCAATCTGATTAGTATCGTGCATGTATAATTGTGTTGTAGTTGGTTTAAACGAAGTATTTCATTGTCGATCACAAGTGCCAAAAGCACCGCCAAGCGGTGCCGACACGGGAGCTATCCGCTGAGTTTTCTCTTGAATTTTTACATAAAAAATCTTTACTCTAGAAGCAGATTTTATAGATCATTTTTATATAGTTGGAAATTCAGGATGTTCAGTTACTTAATTGTTACAATTATATTACATATCGCGACGTATTAATTGTTGTAATGTACAAAAATGATACATGAACTCGTTAAAAGCTCGTTCATTCAGTGACTCTTTTTATTTACAGTTTTTAACTACATTATTTTTGTAGAAAATGGTTTAGCTTAAGAAAATGCTCGTCTCTTGTAGTTTTGTGTGATATATAATATGTCTATGTTAGTTCCCCGAGCCGAAAGTCAGAAGCCGCTAAATTTGGTCAAACAAACACAAGCTTGGCCCCTCAAGGCTCGCGGAGGGCCGGTTTCGTGAGTTGCTTCGCGGCGCTGGCTTTGCGGTTCGGCGGAACAGAATATAAGGAGTGAGCGAGTGCCAGACAAAGAGAGAACTCTCCTGGTCTGGAAGAATGAGAGAATAAAAGAAGAAAAACCAGCGCACTGCCTTCCCGAGTCTACCTTGCCTGGCTGCAGCTCTCTTCTGCACAACACCTTCTACCTGTCTTCACCTTCTCCAACACCACCTTACCACCCCGTCACAATATCAAACCTTTCACTTGTGGCACACAAAAATCATTCCCGTGTTTAACTTCTCAGACCAGTACCTACAGACATGCTTCTCTTTGATGACTGTGTACTTTGATGGAGGCAAAGAAGACTGCCTAAAAGTGATTATGAGGAAAAAGCTCATTTTACAACTGTTACAACTGAACAAACAGAGATGGGATTCTCAATGAACTGAACGGCAAATACACACAAAAACCAAGTAAAAGGAACGATGTGATGGCCTAGCTGTGGCAAATGTTGAAAAAGGTAGGTGTGTAGTGGTACCTGGAGGTCCCGTTGGTACTTGTGAGGTAGGCCCTGTAGATCCCGTTGGTCCAGGTGATGTTGTGATCCCGGTAGATCCTGTTGGTACTTGGGTGGTGGGCGCTGGAGTTCCAGTTGCAGCTTGTGTGGTTAGAACAGGACATTATCAGAAAATGAATCAAATGCATTCACATTTCCAGTTCTCAAAGAAGGATCAAAATTATGTTTTGGATTGTATAAGATCTGTGACTTGACTAGGAATAATCGTTTTCTTAAAGGCTGCATCACAATGATCAACAACTGCACTAGCAATGAAAGAGCTGCTTCTGATACTGTCAATCACCAAAACCAGTTCATCCATTGCTATCACCACCACCACCACCACAACTACTACCACTCCTAACAACACTCATGCCTGTCCATTTCTCTGCTACTTTGTGACTAGCAGGAAGCTAAGGAAATGACTAATCCTCCTCAAATATACAATCTTTGGTACAAAGTGACCTTTGAAGCAGTGGCTGTACTGTCATGCTGATGACTGTCACTTCATGAGGTATGTGCAGAATGGTGTCTTTGTTTCCACCGTGCTTTTTGTCATTTTTCGAGATTCAGGTTTTTATTTCTGTTTTCATCATTCTGTAACAGTTGGGAAAACAGAATTTCTCAACAAACAGACATTTTTTCTCTTCTTCTTTTCTCTCTTTTCATGGTTTGTTGCTGATCTTTCTGAACCAGTTCATTAGATTTATTGGCTACTTCCATGAGGCAAATTTCTTAAGAGTAGAATAAGAATAATCCAAGTGAAAAGCAGAGTGATTTACAGTTACTGAGGAAGACTATGTGATGAGGGCATCACCTTTTCTTGTGCGTAAGGAATGATGTAAACAACACCTACATGTGTGCCAAAGTGAGTGAGATTGTGAAGTATAAGCCCTCCCAATCCCCACCTATGACCACTTACACTAAAAACACCTACCATGTATACAGCCTGTCAGTTGTGACACTTCAAACTCAACAGGTGAGTCAGTGTCATTTGGTGTTACTTTGACGACAATTTTCTGCAATGGTGATACATCTGTGGGCAGAGGAGGACTGTAGCTGTCACCAGGGTTCTCTTCAATCTGTGGAAAATACACAGCACCGTATTGAATGATTCATGCCGATACCATACCTTTCTGCACTGAATACAAACAAATAATAGTTTCAGATGTCTTTATTCCATATCAAGTGTTTTTGAAACATTCACAGCATACCATTCATTGCTAAATCACAATCATCTTGAACATAAACAGATGATTTCCCTTTCATTGCATAGTATCAGATGTAACAGAATGGGTGTAGTTAGTCTACTATCTCTCAAACCACTTCAACAAGACAGCCGGAATAACACAGTCAAGATATGTTGTCTAAATGTAAGGCTGTAGAACTGTTCCAGTACAACAATGAATCAGATGCAGCAATCCAGTAACTCACTACGTATGCAAAGCAAACAAGCAAGAATAAAGAATTGGACAAAATATATGTAATCAACGAAGTGGGCACAATGCTAGCCACAAAAGAAGTTCATGCCACCACGTCAGTTTCTGTCTGCTCTGTCAGAGGGAAAGATGAGAGCAATAGACAAGAGGAAATATGGTTTTCCTCAAGGCAGTAGAGAAGGAACCATGTCACCATGTGAACGTAAAAAAATATGTTACATTAAACCAAAGTTATTAGGACAGGTTTACAACTTACAATCACTTCCTCTTCTTTAGTGTTGTCACTGAAAACATATGTGACAACGACGGTGTCAGCGTTCTGAAGATCGATCTGTAGACTCATCAGATTAAATGGCCCTTTGTCTGTAGATACGACTCCTTCAGGCTGTCCACCAGGCGGACTGGTAAATGTGTTTCCAGACTGTGAAGTATCACCTTCAGGTGCCAGGTCAAAATCTTCTAATTCTGATGTTTCTCCTTCCTTGCACTCTGGAGATGGAACGGTGAAATGATTTGTTGAATAATACGGTAAGATTAATATCATTCTCAAGAAACAGAAGTAAATATAGAATGGAAGGAATCTAATGGAAAATGTAAAGTAAGAAACAGAAGTAAGCAAGTAAATAAAGTGAATATATCAAACCTTTCACTTGTGGCACACAAAAATCATTCCCGTGTTTAACTTCTCAGACCAGTACCTACAGACATGCTTCTCTTTGATGACTGTGTACTTTGATGGAGGCAAAGAAGACTGCCTAAAAGTGATTATGAGGAAAAAGCTCATTTTACAACTGTTACAACTGAACAAACAGAGATGGGATTCTCAATGAACTGAACGGCAAATACACACAAAAACCAAGTAAAAGGAACGATGTGATGGCCTAGCTGTGGCAAATGTTGAAAAAGGTAGGTGTGTAGTGGTACCTGGAGGTCCCGTTGGTACTTGTGAGGTAGGCCCTGTAGATCCCGTTGGTCCAGGTGATGTTGTGACCCCGGTAGATCCTGTTGGTACTTGGGTGGTGGGCGCTGGAGTTCCAGTTGCAGCTTGTGTGGTTAGAACAGGACATTATCAGAAAATGAATCAAATGCATTCACATTTCCAGTTCTCAAAGAAGGATCAAAATTATGTTTTGGATTGTATAAGATCTGTGACTTGACTAGGAATAATCGTTTTCTTAAAGGCTGCATCACAATGATCAACAACTGCACTAGCAATGAAAGAGCTGCTTCTGATACTGTCAATCACCAAAACCAGTTCATCCATCGCTATCACCACCACCACCACCACAACTACTACCACTCCTAACAACACTCATGCCTGTCCATTTCTCTGCTACTTTGTGACTAGCAGGAAGCTAAGGAAATGACTAATCCTCCTCAAATATACAATCTTTGGTACAAAGTGACCTTTGAAGCAGTGGCTGTACTGTCATGCTGATGACTGTCACTTCATGAGGTATGTGCAGAATGGTGTCTTTGTTTCCACCGTGCTTTTTGTCATTTTTCGAGATTCAGGTTTTTATTTCTGTTTTCATCATTCTGTAACAGTTGGGAAAACAGAATTTCTCAACAAACAGACATTTTTTCTCTTCTTCTTTTCTCTCTTTTCATGGTTTGTTGCTGATCTTTCTGAACCAGTTCATTAGATTTATTGGCTACTTCCATGAGGCAAATTTCTTAAGAGTAGAATAAGAATAATCCAAGTGAAAAGCAGAGTGATTTACAGTTACTGAGGAAGACTATGTGATGAGGGCATCACCTTTTCTTGTGCGTAAGGAATGATGTAAACAACACCTACATGTGTGCCAAAGTGAGTGAGATTGTGAAGTATAAGCCCTCCCAATCCCCACCTATGACCACTTACACTAAAAACACCTACCATGTATACAGCCTGTCAGTTGTGACACTTCAAACTCAACAGGTGAGTCAGTGTCATTTGGTGTTACTTTGACGACAATTTTCTGCAATGGTGATACATCTGTGGGCAGAGGAGGACTGTAGCTGTCACCAGGGTTCTCTTCAATCTGTGGAAAATACACAGCACCGTATTGAATGATTCATGCCGATACCATACCTTTCTGCACTGAATACAAACAAATAATAGTTTCAGATGTCTTTATTCCATATCAAGTGTTTTTGAAACATTCACAGCATACCATTCATTGCTAAATCACAATCATCTTGAACATAAACAGATGATTTCCCTTTCATTGCATAGTATCAGATGTAACAGAATGGGTGTAGTTAGTCTACTATCTCTCAAACCACTTCAACAAGACAGCCGGAATAACACAGTCAAGATATGTTGTCTAAATGTAAGGCTGTAGAACTGTTCCAGTACAACAATGAATCAGATGCAGCAATCCAGTAACTCACTACGTATGCAAAGCAAACAAGCAAGAATAAAGAATTGGACAAAATATATGTAATCAACGAAGTGGGCACAATGCTAGCCACAAAAGAAGTTCATGCCACCACGTCAGTTTCTGTCTGCTCTGTCAGAGGGAAAGATGAGAGCAATAGACAAGAGGAAATATGGTTTTCCTCAAGGCAGTAGAGAAGGAACCATGTCACCATGTGAACGTAAAAAAATATGTTACATTAAACCAAAGTTATTAGGACAGGTTTACAACTTACAATCACTTCCTCTTCTTTAGTGTTGTCACTGAAAACATATGTGACAACGACGGTGTCAGCGTTCTGAAGATCGATCTGTAGACTCATCAGATTAAATGGCCCTTTGTCTGTAGATACGACTCCTTCAGGCTGTCCACCAGGCGGACTGGTAAATGTGTTTCCAGACTGTGAAGTATCACCTTCAGGTGCCAGGTCAAAATCTTCTAATTCTGATGTTTCTCCTTCCTTGCACTCTGGAGATGGAACGGTGAAATGATTTGTTGAATAATACGGTAAGATTAATATCATTCTCAAGAAACAGAAGTAAATATAGAATGGAAGGAATCTAATGGAAAATGTAAAGTAAGAAACAGAAGTAAGCAAGTAAATAAAGTGAATATATCAAACCTTTCACTTGTGGCACACAAAAATCATTCCCGTGTTTAACTTCTCAGACCAGTACCTACAGACATGCTTCTCTTTGATGACTGTGTACTTTGATGGAGGCAAAGAAGACTGCCTAAAAGTGATTATGAGGAAAAAGCTCATTTTACAACTGTTACAACTGAACAAACAGAGATGGGATTCTCAATGAACTGAACGGCAAATACACACAAAAACCAAGTAAAAGGAACGATGTGATGGCCTAGCTGTGGCAAATGTTGAAAAAGGTAGGTGTGTAGTGGTACCTGGAGGTCCCGTTGGTACTTGTGAGGTAGGCCCTGTAGATCCCGTTGGTCCAGGTGATGTTGTGATCCCGGTAGATCCTGTTGGTACTTGGGTGGTGGGCGCTGGAGTTCCAGTTGCAGCTTGTGTGGTTAGAACAGGACATTATCAGAAAATGAATCAAATGCATTCACATTTCCAGTTCTCAAAGAAGGATCAAAATTATGTTTTGGATTGTATAAGATCTGTGACTTGACTAGGAATAATCGTTTTCTTAAAGGCTGCATCACAATGATCAACAACTGCAATAGCAATGAAAGAGCTGCTTCTGATACTGTCAATCACCAAAACCAGTTCATCCATCGCTATCACCACCACCACCACCACAACTACTACCACTCCTAACAACACTCATGCCTGTCCATTTCTCTGCTACTTTGTGACTAGCAGGAAGCTAAGGAAATGACTAATCCTCCTCAAATATACAATCTTTGGTACAAAGTGACCTTTGAAGCAGTGGCTGTACTGTCATGCTGATGACTGTCACTTCATGAGGTATGTGCAGAATGGTGTCTTTGTTTCCACCGTGCTTTTTGTCATTTTTCGAGATTCAGGTTTTTATTTCTGTTTTCATCATTCTGTAACAGTTGGGAAAACAGAATTTCTCAACAAACAGACATTTTTTCTCTTCTTCTTTTCTCTCTTTTCATGGTTTGTTGCTGATCTTTCTGAACCAGTTCATTAGATTTATTGGCTACTTCCATGAGGCAAATTTCTTAAGAGTAGAATAAGAATAATCCAAGTGAAAAGCAGAGTGATTTACAGTTACTGAGGAAGACTATGTGATGAGGGCATCACCTTTTCTTGTGCGTAAGGAATGATGTAAACAACACCTACATGTGTGCCAAAGTGAGTGAGATTGTGAAGTATAAGCCCTCCCAATCCCCACCTATGACCACTTACACTAAAAACACCTACCATGTATACAGCCTGTCAGTTGTGACACTTCAAACTCAACAGGTGAGTCAGTGTCATTTGGTGTTACTTTGACGACAATTTTCTGCAATGGTGATACATCTGTGGGCAGAGGAGGACTGTAGCTGTCACCAGGGTTCTCTTCAATCTGTGGAAAATACACAGCACCGTATTGAATGATTCATGCCGATACCATACCTTTCTGCACTGAATACAAACAAATAATAGTTTCAGATGTCTTTATTCCATATCAAGTGTTTTTGAAACATTCACAGCATACCATTCATTGCTAAATCACAATCATCTTGAACATAAACAGATGATTTCCCTTTCATTGCATAGTATCAGATGTAACAGAATGGGTGTAGTTAGTCTACTATCTCTCAAACCACTTCAACAAGACAGCCGGAATAACACAGTCAAGATATGTTGTCTAAATGTAAGGCTGTAGAACTGTTCCAGTACAACAATGAATCAGATGCAGCAATCCAGTAACTCACTACGTATGCAAAGCAAACAAGCAAGAATAAAGAATTGGACAAAATATATGTAATCAAAGAAGTGGGCACAATGCTAGCCACAAAAGAAGTTCATGCCACCACGTCAGTTTCTGTCTGCTCTGTCAGAGGGAAAGATGAGAGCAATAGACAAGAGGAAATATGGTTTTCCTCAAGGCAGTAGAGAAGGAACCATGTCACCATGTGAACGTAAAAAAATATGTTACATTAAACCAAAGTTATTAGGACAGGTTTACAACTTACAATCACTTCCTCTTCTTTAGTGTTGTCACTGAAAACATATGTGACAACGACGGTGTCAGCGTTCTGAAGATCGATCTGTAGACTCATCAGATTAAATGGCCCTTTGTCTGTAGATACGACTCCTTCAGGCTGTCCACCAGGCGGACTGGTAAATATGTTTCCAGACTGTGAAGTATCACCTTCAGGTGCCAGGTCAAAATCTTCTAATTCTGATGTTTCTCCTTCCTTGCACTCTGGAGATGGAACGGTGAAATGATTTGTTGAATAATACGGTAAGATTAATATCATTCTCAAGAAACAGAAGTAAATATAGAATGGAAGGAATCTAATGGAAAATGTAAAGTAAGAAACAGAAGTAAGCAAGTAAATAAAGTGAATATATCAAACCTTTCACTTGTGGCACACAAAAATCATTCCCGTGTTTAACTTCTCAGACCAGTACCTACAGACATGCTTCTCTTTGATCACTGTGTACTTTGATGGAGGCAAAGAAGACTGCCTAAAAGTGATTATGAGGAAAAAGCTCATTTTACAACTGTTACAACTGAACAAACAGAGATGGGATTCTCAATGAACTGAACGGCAAATACACACAAAAACCAAGTAAAAGGAACGATGTGATGGCCTAGCTGTGGCAAATGTTGAAAAAGGTAGGTGTGTAGTGGTACCTGGAGGTCCCGTTGGTACTTGTGAGGTAGGCCCTGTAGATCCCGTTGGTCCAGGTGATGTTGTGATCCCGGTAGATCCTGTTGGTACTTGGGTGGTGGGCGCTGGAGTTCCAGTTGCAGCTTGTGTGGTTAGAACAGGACATTATCAGAAAATGAATCAAATGCATTCACATTTCCAGTTCTCAAAGAAGGATCAAAATTATGTTTTGGATTGTATAAGATCTGTGACTTGACTAGGAATAATCGTTTTCTTAAAGGCTGCATCACAATGATCAACAACTGCAATAGCAATGAAAGAGCTGCTTCTGATACTGTCAATCACCAAAACCAGTTCATCCATCGCTATCACCACCACCACCACCACAACTACTACCACTCCTAACAACACTCATGCCTGTCCATTTCTCTGCTACTTTGTGACTAGCAGGAAGCTAAGGAAATGACTAATCCTCCTCAAATATACAATCTTTGGTACAAAGTGACCTTTGAAGCAGTGGCTGTACTGTCATGCTGATGACTGTCACTTCATGAGGTATGTGCAGAATGGTGTCTTTGTTTCCACCGTGCTTTTTGTCATTTTTCGAGATTCAGGTTTTTATTTCTGTTTTCATCATTCTGTAACAGTTGGGAAAACAGAATTTCTCAACAAACAGACATTTTTTCTCTTCTTCTTTTCTCTCTTTTCATGGTTTGTTGCTGATCTTTCTGAACCAGTTCATTAGATTTATTGGCTACTTCCATGAGGCAAATTTCTTAAGAGTAGAATAAGAATAATCCAAGTGAAAAGCAGAGTGATTTACAGTTACTGAGGAAGACTATGTGATGAGGGCATCACCTTTTCTTGTGCGTAAGGAATGATGTAAACAACACCTACATGTGTGCCAAAGTGAGTGAGATTGTGAAGTATAAGCCCTCCCAATCCCCACCTATGACCACTTACACTAAAAACACCTACCATGTATACAGCCTGTCAGTTGTGACACTTCAAACTCAACAGGTGAGTCAGTGTCATTTGGTGTTACTTTGACGACAATTTTCTGCAATGGTGATACATCTGTGGGCAGAGGAGGACTGTAGCTGTCACCAGGGTTCTCTTCAATCTGTGGAAAATACACAGCACCGTATTGAATGATTCATGCCGATACCATACCTTTCTGCACTGAATACAAACAAATAATAGTTTCAGATGTCTTTATTCCATATCAAGTGTTTTTGAAACATTCACAGCATACCATTCATTGCTAAATCACAATCATCTTGAACATAAACAGATGATTTCCCTTTCATTGCATAGTATCAGATGTAACAGAATGGGTGTAGTTAGTCTACTATCTCTCAAACCACTTCAACAAGACAGCCGGAATAACACAGTCAAGATATGTTGTCTAAATGTAAGGCTGTAGAACTGTTCCAGTACAACAATGAATCAGATGCAGCAATCCAGTAACTCACTACGTATGCAAAGCAAACAAGCAAGAATAAAGAATTGGACAAAATATATGTAATCAAAGAAGTGGGCACAATGCTAGCCACAAAAGAAGTTCATGCCACCACGTCAGTTTCTGTCTGCTCTGTCAGAGGGAAAGATGAGAGCAATAGACAAGAGGAAATATGGTTTTCCTCAAGGCAGTAGAGAAGGAACCATGTCACCATGTGAACGTAAAAAAATATGTTACATTAAACCAAAGTTATTAGGACAGGTTTACAACTTACAATCACTTCCTCTTCTTTAGTGTTGTCACTGAAAACATATGTGACAACGACGGTGTCAGCGTTCTGAAGATCGATCTGTAGACTCATCAGATTAAATGGCCCTTTGTCTGTAGATACGACTCCTTCAGGCTGTCCACCAGGCGGACTGGTAAATATGTTTCCAGACTGTGAAGTATCACCTTCAGGTGCCAGGTCAAAATCTTCTAATTCTGATGTTTCTCCTTCCTTGCACTCTGGAGATGGAACGGTGAAATGATTTGTTGAATAATACGGTAAGATTAATATCATTCTCAAGAAACAGAAGTAAATATAGAATGGAAGGAATCTAATGGAAAATGTAAAGTAAGAAACAGAAGTAAGCAAGTAAATAAAGTGAATATATCAAACCTTTCACTTGTGGCACACAAAAATCATTCCCGTGTTTAACTTCTCAGACCAGTACCTACAGACATGCTTCTCTTTGATGACTGTGTACTTTGATGGAGGCAAAGAAGACTGCCTAAAAGTGATTATGAGGAAAAAGCTCATTTTACAACTGTTACAACTGAACAAACAGAGATGGGATTCTCAATGAACTGAACGGCAAATACACACAAAAACCAAGTAAAAGGAACGATGTGATGGCCTAGCTGTGGCAAATGTTGAAAAAGGTAGGTGTGTAGTGGTACCTGGAGGTCCCGTTGGTACTTGTGAGGTAGGCCCTGTAGATCCCGTTGGTCCAGGTGATGTTGTGACCCCGGTAGATCCTGTTGGTACTTGGGTGGTGGGCGCTGGAGTTCCAGTTGCAGCTTGTGTGGTTAGAACAGGACATTATCAGAAAATGAATCAAATGCATTCACATTTCCAGTTCTCAAAGAAGGATCAAAATTATGTTTTGGATTGTATAAGATCTGTGACTTGACTAGGAATAATCGTTTTCTTAAAGGCTGCATCACAATGATCAACAACTGCAATAGTAATGAAAGAGCTGCTTCTGATACTGTCAATCACCAAAACCAGTTCATCCATCGCTATCACCACCACCACCACCACAACTACTACCACTCCTAACAACACTCATGCCTGTCCATTTCTCTGCTACTTTGTGACTAGCAGGAAGCTAAGGAAATGACTAATCCTCCTCAAATATACAATCTTTGGTACAAAGTGACCTTTGAAGCAGTGGCTGTACTGTCATGCTGATGACTGTCACTTCATGAGGTATGTGCAGAATGGTGTCTTTGTTTCCACCGTGCTTTTTGTCATTTTTCGAGATTCAGGTTTTTATTTCTGTTTTCATCATTCTGTAACAGTTGGGAAAACAGAATTTCTCAACAAACAGACATTTTTTCTCTTCTTCTTTTCTCTCTTTTCATGGTTTGTTGCTGATCTTTCTGAACCAGTTCATTAGATTTATTGGCTACTTCCATGAGGCAAATTTCTTAAGAGTAGAATAAGAATAATCCAAGTGAAAAGCAGAGTGATTTACAGTTACTGAGGAAGACTATGTGATGAGGGCATCACCTTTTCTTGTGCGTAAGGAATGATGTAAACAACACCTACATGTGTGCCAAAGTGAGTGAGATTGTGAAGTATAAGCCCTCCCAATCCCCACCTATGACCACTTACACTAAAAACACCTACCATGTATACAGCCTGTCAGTTGTGACACTTCAAACTCAACAGGTGAGTCAGTGTCATTTGGTGTTACTTTGACGACAATTTTCTGCAATGGTGATACATCTGTGGGCAGAGGAGGACTGTAGCTGTCACCAGGGTTCTCTTCAATCTGTGGAAAATACACAGCACCGTATTGAATGATTCATGCCGATACCATACCTTTCTGCACTGAATACAAACAAATAATAGTTTCAGATGTCTTTATTCCATATCAAGTGTTTTTGAAACATTCACAGCATACCATTCATTGCTAAATCACAATCATCTTGAACATAAACAGATGATTTCCCTTTCATTGCATAGTATCAGATGTAACAGAATGGGTGTAGTTAGTCTACTATCTCTCAAACCACTTCAACAAGACAGCCGGAATAACACAGTCAAGATATGTTGTCTAAATGTAAGGCTGTAGAACTGTTCCAGTACAACAATGAATCAGATGCAGCAATCCAGTAACTCACTACGTATGCAAAGCAAACAAGCAAGAATAAAGAATTGGACAAAATATATGTAATCAACGAAGTGGGCACAATGCTAGCCACAAAAGAAGTTCATGCCACCACGTCAGTTTCTGTCTGCTCTGTCAGAGGGAAAGATGAGAGCAATAGACAAGAGGAAATATGGTTTTCCTCAAGGCAGTAGAGAAGGAACCATGTCACCATGTGAACGTAAAAAAATATGTTACATTAAACCAAAGTTATTAGGACAGGTTTACAACTTACAATCACTTCCTCTTCTTTAGTGTTGTCACTGAAAACATATGTGACAACGACGGTGTCAGCGTTCTGAAGATCGATCTGTAGACTCATCAGATTAAATGGCCCTTTGTCTGTAGATACGACTCCTTCAGGCTGTCCACCAGGCGGACTGGTAAATGTGTTTCCAGACTGTGAAGTATCACCTTCAGGTGCCAGGTCAAAATCTTCTAATTCTGATGTTTCTCCTTCCTTGCACTCTGGAGATGGAACGGTGAAATGATTTGTTGAATAATACGGTAAGATTAATATCATTCTCAAGAAACAGAAGTAAATATAGAATGGAAGGAATCTAATGGAAAATGTAAAGTAAGAAACAGAAGTAAGCAAGTAAATAAAGTGAATATATCAAACCTTTCACTTGTGGCACACAAAAATCATTCCCGTGTTTAACTTCTCAGACCAGTACCTACAGACATGCTTCTCTTTGATGACTGTGTACTTTGATGGAGGCAAAGAAGACTGCCTAAAAGTGATTATGAGGAAAAAGCTCATTTTACAACTGTTACAACTGAACAAGCAGAGATGGGATTCTCAATGAACTGAACGGCAAATACACACAAAAACCAAGTAAAAGGAACGATGTGATGGCCTAGCTGTGGCAAATGTTGAAAAAGGTAGGTGTGTAGTGGTACCTGGAGGTCCCGTTGGTACTTGTGAGGTAGGCCCTGTAGATCCCGTTGGTCCAGGTGATGTTGTGATCCCGGTAGATCCTGTTGGTACTTGGGTGGTGGGCGCTGGAGTTCCAGTTGCAGCTTGTGTGGTTAGAACAGGACATTATCAGAAAATGAATCAAATGCATTCACATTTCCAGTTCTCAAAGAAGGATCAAAATTATGTTTTGGATTGTATAAGATCTGTGACTTGACTAGGAATAATCGTTTTCTTAAAGGCTGCATCACAATGATCAACAACTGCAATAGCAATGAAAGAGCTGCTTCTGATACTGTCAATCACCAAAACCAGTTCATCCATCGCTATCACCACCACCACCACCACAACTACTACCACTCCTAACAACACTCATGCCTGTCCATTTCTCTGCTACTTTGTGACTTGCAGGAAGCTAAGGAAATGACTAATCCTCCTCAAATATACAATCTTTGGTACAAAGTGACCTTTGAAGCAGTGGCTGTACTGTCATGCTGATGACTGTCACTTCATGAGGTATGTGCAGAATGGTGTCTTTGTTTCCACCGTGCTTTTTGTCATTTTTCGAGATTCAGGTTTTTATTTCTGTTTTCATCATTCTGTAACAGTTGGGAAAACAGAATTTCTCAACAAACAGACATTTTTTCTCTTCTTCTTTTCTCTCTTTTCATGGTTTGTTGCTGATCTTTCTGAACCAGTTCATTAGATTTATTGGCTACTTCCATGAGGCAAATTTCTTAAGAGTAGAATAAGAATAATCCAAGTGAAAAGCAGAGTGATTTACAGTTACTGAGGAAGACTATGTGATGAGGGCATCACCTTTTCTTGTGCGTAAGGAATGATGTAAACAACACCTACATGTGTGCCAAAGTGAGTGAGATTGTGAAGTATAAGCCCTCCCAATCCCCACCTATGACCACTTACACTAAAAACACCTACCATGTATACAGCCTGTCAGTTGTGACACTTCAAACTCAACAGGTGAGTCAGTGTCATTTGGTGTTACTTTGACGACAATTTTCTGCAATGGTGATACATCTGTGGGCAGAGGAGGACTGTAGCTGTCACCAGGGTTCTCTTCAATCTGTGGAAAATACACAGCACCGTATTGAATGATTCATGCCGATACCATACCTTTCTGCACTGAATACAAACAAATAATAGTTTCAGATGTCTTTATTCCATATCAAGTGTTTTTGAAACATTCACAGCATACCATTCATTGCTAAATCACAATCATCTTGAACATAAACAGATGATTTCCCTTTCATTGCATAGTATCAGATGTAACAGAATGGGTGTAGTTAGTCTACTATCTCTCAAACCACTTCAACAAGACAGCCGGAATAACACAGTCAAGATATGTTGTCTAAATGTAAGGCTGTAGAACTGTTCCAGTACAACAATGAATCAGATGCAGCAATCCAGTAACTCACTACGTATGCAAAGCAAACAAGCAAGAATAAAGAATTGGACAAAATATATGTAATCAACGAAGTGGGCACAATGCTAGCCACAAAAGAAGTTCATGCCACCACGTCAGTTTCTGTCTGCTCTGTCAGAGGGAAAGATGAGAGCAATAGACAAGAGGAAATATGGTTTTCCTCAAGGCAGTAGAGAAGGAACCATGTCACCATGTGAACGTAAAAAAATATGTTACATTAAACCAAAGTTATTAGGACAGGTTTACAACTTACAATCACTTCCTCTTCTTTAGTGTTGTCACTGAAAACATATGTGACAACGACGGTGTCAGCGTTCTGAAGATCGATCTGTAGACTCATCAGATTAAATGGCCCTTTGTCTGTAGATACGACTCCTTCAGGCTGTCCACCAGGCGGACTGGTAAATGTGTTTCCAGACTGTGAAGTATCACCTTCAGGTGCCAGGTCAAAATCTTCTAATTCTGATGTTTCTCCTTCCTTGCACTCTGGAGATGGAACGGTGAAATGATTTGTTGAATAATACGGTAAGATTAATATCATTCTCAAGAAACAGAAGTAAATATAGAATGGAAGGAATCTAATGGAAAATGTAAAGTAAGAAACAGAAGTAAGCAAGTAAATAAAGTGAATATATCAAACCTTTCACTTGTGGCACACAAAAATCATTCCCGTGTTTAACTTCTCAGACCAGTACCTACAGACATGCTTCTCTTTGATGACTGTGTACTTTGATGGAGGCAAAGAAGACTGCCTAAAAGTGATTATGAGGAAAAAGCTCATTTTACAACTGTTACAACTGAACAAGCAGAGATGGGATTCTCAATGAACTGAACGGCAAATACACACAAAAACCAAGTAAAAGGAACGATGTGATGGCCTAGCTGTGGCAAATGTTGAAAAAGGTAGGTGTGTAGTGGTACCTGGAGGTCCCGTTGGTACTTGTGAGGTAGGCCCTGTAGATCCCGTTGGTCCAGGTGATGTTGTGATCCCGGTAGATCCTGTTGGTACTTGGGTGGTGGGCGCTGGAGTTCCAGTTGCAGCTTGTGTGGTTAGAACAGGACATTATCAGAAAATGAATCAAATGCATTCACATTTCCAGTTCTCAAAGAAGGATCAAAATTATGTTTTGGATTGTATAAGATCTGTGACTTGACTAGGAATAATCGTTTTCTTAAAGGCTGCATCACAATGATCAACAACTGCAATAGCAATGAAAGAGCTGCTTCTGATACTGTCAATCACCAAAACCAGTTCATCCATCGCTATCACCACCACCACCACCACAACTACTACCACTCCTAACAACACTCATGCCTGTCCATTTCTCTGCTACTTTGTGACTAGCAGGAAGCTAAGGAAATGACTAATCCTCCTCAAATATACAATCTTTGGTACAAAGTGACCTTTGAAGCAGTGGCTGTACTGTCATGCTGATGACTGTCACTTCATGAGGTATGTGCAGAATGGTGTCTTTGTTTCCACCGTGCTTTTTGTCATTTTTCGAGATTCAGGTTTTTATTTCTGTTTTCATCATTCTGTAACAGTTGGGAAAACAGAATTTCTCAACAAACAGACATTTTTTCTCTTCTTCTTTTCTCTCTTTTCATGGTTTGTTGCTGATCTTTCTGAACCAGTTCATTAGATTTATTGGCTACTTCCATGAGGCAAATTTCTTAAGAGTAGAATAAGAATAATCCAAGTGAAAAGCAGAGTGATTTACAGTTACTGAGGAAGACTATGTGATGAGGGCATCACCTTTTCTTGTGCGTAAGGAATGATGTAAACAACACCTACATGTGTGCCAAAGTGAGTGAGATTGTGAAGTATAAGCCCTCCCAATCCCCACCTATGACCACTTACACTAAAAACACCTACCATGTATACAGCCTGTCAGTTGTGACACTTCAAACTCAACAGGTGAGTCAGTGTCATTTGGTGTTACTTTGACGACAATTTTCTGCAATGGTGATACATCTGTGGGCAGAGGAGGACTGTAGCTGTCACCAGGGTTCTCTTCAATCTGTGGAAAATACACAGCACCGTATTGAATGATTCATGCCGATACCATACCTTTCTGCACTGAATACAAACAAATAATAGTTTCAGATGTCTTTATTCCATATCAAGTGTTTTTGAAACATTCACAGCATACCATTCATTGCTAAATCACAATCATCTTGAACATAAACAGATGATTTCCCTTTCATTGCATAGTATCAGATGTAACAGAATGGGTGTAGTTAGTCTACTATCTCTCAAACCACTTCAACAAGACAGCCGGAATAACACAGTCAAGATATGTTGTCTAAATGTAAGGCTGTAGAACTGTTCCAGTACAACAATGAATCAGATGCAGCAATCCAGTAACTCACTACGTATGCAAAGCAAACAAGCAAGAATAAAGAATTGGACAAAATATATGTAATCAACGAAGTGGGCACAATGCTAGCCACAAAAGAAGTTCATGCCACCACGTCAGTTTCTGTCTGCTCTGTCAGAGGGAAAGATGAGAGCAATAGACAAGAGGAAATATGGTTTTCCTCAAGGCAGTAGAGAAGGAACCATGTCACCATGTGAACGTAAAAAAATATGTTACATTAAACCAAAGTTATTAGGACAGGTTTACAACTTACAATCACTTCCTCTTCTTTAGTGTTGTCACTGAAAACATATGTGACAACGACGGTGTCAGCGTTCTGAAGATCGATCTGTAGACTCATCAGATTAAATGGCCCTTTGTCTGTAGATACGACTCCTTCAGGCTGTCCACCAGGCGGACTGGTAAATGTGTTTCCAGACTGTGAAGTATCACCTTCAGGTGCCAGGTCAAAATCTTCTAATTCTGATGTTTC